>NC_052959.1:13144313-13444313 GCF_013358895.1 Oreochromis aureus
AATATCTACTTTTATATAAATAACTACCCTCAAGACAATAAGAATATTAGGACATGGCAAACTATCTGAGTCATCATATCATCATATTTGTCCCTGGGCCAGATGCACCTACAATAATAGAGAGAAGACCCCAACAATCAAATGACCCCTTATGAGCAAACACTTGACGACAATGGGAAGGAAAAACTCCCTACAGGAGGAAACCTCCAGCATAACCAGGCTCAGGGAGGGGCAGCCATCTGCTGTGACCCATTGGGGGTGAGGGGAGGGAGACAGGGAAAAAAACACGCTGTAAAGAAGCCTGCACTATAAAGGAATAGTAATGTAACAATAATAATAATATGAAAATAGGGAACATTTCGAACTTCGGTTATGAATATAATTCCTGAAAAAATAATGAAATTCATTTGTGTCTTACCTGTAATTTGTGTGCAGTGCTAATAAGCAGGTGTTAGTTTCCTAATATGTGTGTTTTCACTGCAAGGATGTTAGCATGTCAATGCTAGCTACTGTATATCACAGTACAGCTTCATAAAACTGCAGGCAAGGCTGAAGATGTTTTAATGAGAATGGATTCAAATAATTATTTTATTTGTATCACTGGGTCACAGAGAAGAGCTTCTGACAGAGGTATCCATTATGTTTCTGCTTATTTGTATAAAGACAAATACACACAGGTTAATGAGCTGGTAACAATGTAGCGAGAGAAGAAGTTTATCAGTGCATTTAAACCAGCTCTGTGTCGTTACGCTCTAATTACTCGCTGGAGTTTTCTCATTTCACAGTAGGTCTGATTGAGCTGTATGATACTGAGTGGATGCCCAGGTGCACATTGCATCTATTGTGTCTAGTGCTGAATTGTATTTATGAATATCATCATACAGCCAAGACAATGGAGCAGTTGTTGAATAGTCACCCTCTCTCTTTTGTTATGAAACCTGTCCTCATACATCATATTGCCAACCTCTACGGTTAAAATGCTGTCACATTAAAAACAAAACAAAAATCTTCACTTTTTTCCCCACAAATGAAACTTTTCTGCTTGTAAAAAGATGCACATACAGCAAGGTAATTTATGTACATATTCATCGTCATTACCTTCCCTTTTCTGTTCCCCAAGATGTCTCCAATAGATGGGAGGAGAGCCTGGAGATGAGTCCTTGCACACGCTGGCTGAAGATAAAATGAAAGAAAAATGAGTCAATTAATGGGAACCAAAAGAGTAATGTCTTTTGACATGTGGAATGAAGTGTGAGGATCACATATTGTCAGTGCAGATGCACAAACACAAAAACACAATTACTATGACCGTGCATTTCTTGCAGTTTGTTGCATCCCATGCAGTTTGCGTGTATTTCTGTGTGTGTGTGTCTGTGTGCATGTGTGTGTGTGTGTGCATATCTGATGATCTTTGAAAATAGCTTGTGACATTAAGGAAGGCCAGAGGAAACAATGCTGAATCATATTGGTTGCTCCTCATATTCGATTCTCTTGTTCCCCCCCTTTTTTAGGTGAAAGGACACATCTCATACCTGAGGCTTCTCTCACCTTCCTGTTATTTTGGGGTTTCATTTTCTCTCAGCATCGATCTGATTTGGACCACAGATGTGGAGGAGAAAGAGAGGATAATAGGGCATCAGAGAGCGAGACTTGTTCGTTTTCTTTAAGACCGTGAGTGTCAGAACATTATCTGCTTTTTAGAAGGTGCTGTTGTTCATAAGCAGCCGACTGGAGAGCCCTGCTTGCTGTACCTAATCGGGACTGAGAGCGTGACGCCCTGATTAAAAACCCACTGAAAGCACTCTCACATGCACGCACAAAACACACACACACGCTGTCTATGTCTGCATTAAAAACAAACCAAATGTCTCTTAGAGCCTGCATCATTTCTCAGCTTCATTCTCAGCCATACCGAAAAAAAAGTCCATTATGTTGGAGGTACACAAAAATATACTGCGTTTATATTTAAGGTTTGCATTCTGTGGGTGGAAAGTTTTATATGCATTCTAATGAATTCATTTTCACCCTTCCATTTGATTTATTTCCTAAAATAAAAGCTAGCATTATACAGAATAATACACCCATGACTCACTAGCATCATGATAGGGAAGCAAGTTTTGAACTTTCTAGACTACTCCACTGATCATAACAGAAAATGACACTACAACCCCATTAGCACATGAGCTCTATTTGTATTCTAATGAACTGTGAAAAAAAAATGCCACTGGGAATATTCTAAGAGTCTGGTGTAAAATATAAAGTAGCTTAAACCATCAAGGATCACGTGTACATGTAAAGGTCTTTTGTTGTTCCACTTTGATGATAATTTTGGTTTAGGTATTAAATATGGAATAGAAAAAAAATGCTATTCCGTTTGTACTTGTGCAAAATGTAAAAAAAAAAAAAAAAAACAAAAGAAAAATAAGTGTAGTAAAGTTGGAAAAAGGAAAAGAAAAGTTATTTTATTTCTCGCTGCCTGGAAGAGCATTTATGGACTTAAACAATGATGTAAAAGACATTTGAATTGTTTTCCAATTGAAAAACTCATAACACTAAGGAGAAAACAAACCAGTGGTGTTTATGGTGCATCTCAAAGACAGACATTTAGATGTAATAGCGTAATTGAAAAAAAGTTGTAATGCTGAGAAAAATATGAAGAAGCAGATAAATAGCTCATGATCTGAGGCATGCCACATAATCTGTCAAACATGGTGGAGGTAATGTTATGGCATGGGCAAATACAACTGCTAGCAAAACCGGGTCACTAGTACAGGGCTATACTCTCTACACAGATTCAGCCAAACAGACCAGACAGCACTTCACATTACAAATGAATATTTGTATGAATGGCCCAAACCACAAAAGCAACCCAAGAGTTTCTCAAGGCAAAGAAATGAGACATTCCTTAGTGGCCAAGTCAGCTACTTCATGTCAACACAACAACTTCCCTACAGAACATGCTTTTCAAAACTGAAAGCAGAGAGACCCACAAACAACCTGCAGCTGAAGTTGGCTGACCTAGCAGAGCATCTCAAAACAGGAAGTACAGAACAGATTCAGTGATGTCCATGGGTTTTAGACAGTGAGTACAAATGGCTGTAAAAATCGGCCCCAAAAAATAATACAAAGTTTTTGTTAAACCTCTTGAATTTAAGCTGAAAGTCTGCACTTCAGGCACATTTTTGATTGTCTGATGCAAAATTCACTGCGGTGGTGTACAGAGTCTTATTGTCCAACAAATAATAGACCCAATTCTATATAAATTTGGTAAGTAAAGAAAATAATATTTACCTGGGAACACTGTCTTGAGATGTTAGTGTGAAACTGATCAGCTAGACTATCAAACATTCCCACCCTTGCTCGTGAGGACCAGAAACACTAGTCTGCACATTAATATTTTATTGGTGTACAATGCTGGTTGGCTGTGGGTTCTGTTATAGCTGTTACACAGCCACCTGACACCTCTCTCTCTTTGTGCGGACGTTGTAAAGAAGTAAGGGTGAACACAAGACAGACGATAGCACCACTATAGGCACTACTGTGTAGTATTTTGACCAATATAATGAGTGAACTGATGTAGGCAGTGCCAGAGTAAACTCAGATGGACCAATGTGTGACCACATACTGCACAGGCTTGGGGACATTAGCCTCCAAGGGAATAATACACTAGACACACTAATCAGACATCATGTAAGTAATGTCTGGCTCAAAATGCCACATATTTAAAATATTCTGTATCACATACAAATGTATGAATATGCACAATATTAAAGATTTTCTATTTAATTCTGCTTGGTTGTGTTTTTTCTGTGTATTTCCTATTTTTAGACTGCCTTTCCTTCTGCCATTTACACTGGCTATTACATCCATCAGTAGTAAATTCCCTAGCAAATACTGCGTAAAATAAAAAATAAAGTAATGCAGAGAAACATGACATGCTTTAGCAGAAAATTTACACACGCACTCGCACCTATAACTACACGGGAGCCTTTAAGCAAAGGCTGTTATTAATCTTTCACCTCCATCACTCTACTACCTCTCCACCTCTTTCTCTGTTTCAGCATCTCTCTCTCTGGCACCCCAGTCTAACCTTTCATTCTTTGCCCTCCTCCCAGTTTTGTGCCTCTCAACCCTGTGGTCATAAGCAGTGAGTAGTTATGTATGCATAAAAAGGGAAAAGGCAAAGAGAGAGAATTTTAATTAATTTTTCCTGTCTATATCACGCTTTATCCACCTGCTCTGCAGTCCTAGCAGGCAGTGTAACCTGGAGTCAAGCCCAATCCTCCATGACGCTAGAATTGCAATTATTTCTCCAACACCCTTATCACAAAGCACAACATTCATCCACTGAGGTTTTTCCCTTTTAAATGAGTTTTTAAACAAATGTAGGGCTGAAAGCACACACTTTTGTGTGTGTAGTGTCTCATCTTTGACTTAATAAATACAGTTCAGCAGAAATAAATACAATCCACATTATTAAAGCTAACAAAATTCTCCATATAGCTCTGGTACCAGGTTTATGAAAGCCTAAACTACAAATCACTTTGTAGTTTTTCTATTCGTTTTATAATTCGCCTGTGTACTATGTATCTATTTATAGAACGTATTTCACCAGTACAAGCAAACATGGATGTTGTGACATGCAGACAGGACTCAAGTGTAGCTCTGGTGATGGATTGGGTAGCATCTTTATTGAACTCCAAACCCCAAATCAAATCTTACATCCACACGAATTATTCCATATGCTGCACCTAAAGATGTTACATGTAATTTCATTGTTCAGCACCACTGACACTGCTGTATATGAAGCAAGACAAAAAGTAAAGCTCGATACTGGTTATTCTTCAATTCCAAACGTGTGTTTCTATGTAACCACAATCTTAATTTTGCCCTAATCTGATGAGTCGTTTTCTCATCATTATTCAAGATAATGATATAATCAAGATGATTTCAGAAATCTACTAATGTGGCAGTACAAATAATGCTGTTATAGTGTACTGACTTGATGTCCAACCATTTAATTAGTAGTAGATCTCAGCTGACCCTCTTCTAAGCAGCTGCACTCACAATTCAATACTGGGTTCAGATCATTTAGGTGAAGAGTTACACTCACTGGCCATTTTGTTAGGTCCATCATTCTAGTACTGGGTTGAACCCTCTCTTGCTTTCAAAGCTGCCTTAATTGTTCATGAAAATTAGCCAATATTTCATGAGCCAATGTGAATTGAAGCCTTAGTTCCCCTTTCTTATGTGTGGTCTTTTGCTGCTGCTGTAGCCCAACTGCTTCAAGGTTTGATATGTTGTGCATTCAGAGATGCTCTTCTGCATACCTTGGTGTAGCAAGTGATTTCTTTGAGTTACTGTTCCCTTCCTGTCAGTTTAAAGCAGTCTAGCTATTCTCCTTTGACCTCTAGCATTAACAAGGCATTTAGACTGCCACTCACTGGATATTTTCTCTTTTTAGGACCATTCTTTGAAAAACCTAAATATGGTTGTGTGGAAAAATCCCAGTGGATCAGCAGATTGTGAAACACTCAGACCAACCAGTCTGGCACTAACAACCATGCCACATTCAAAGTTATTTAAAGCACCTTTCTTCCCCATTTTGATGGTCAGTTTGAACTTCAGCAGGTTATCTTGACTATGTCCGCTTGCCTCAATGCACTGAGTTGCCATATAATTCGCTAATGAGATATTTGCATTAACAAACAGATTCAACACTTCAACACTTGTACCTGTCAAAGTGCAGATATAAACTAAACACCAGTACCTTCTTCCTCTACTCAGCCTCTCACTGTTTTGCTCTCTGGCAGCCTGATAATGGGTAAGATCAGCCTTACTGAGAGGAATAATGTGTCAGACTAGAATAATGTTATTTGATGATTTTGTAAAACCCTTGGTAACATTCTGTACTAGCATTTTTATTTATTGTATCTGCATACAGAAACTCTGTTAATACTTAGAGTCAGGAAAGCATATTCAAGTTTTAGAAAAATTGCATTATGGCTAATGATATTGTAATAAAAACCCGTCCATAACCAGCTGTGACTCCTGCGCTATAATCTTTAGGCCTTACCTCAAGTATGGAGGACATTTTGAAGAATAGTGTTGTAAAGTTAGTGGAAACGATGGTATTTGGAAGTGCAGGAGCGGTCGAGTATATTCAGTTTCAGGGTAATGTCCTCTACCTTATCCTTATCTAGTGTCTTCTTCTTTTTTGTCTGTTCATGTAATCCCTGGCTCACTTGAATCAGTTGTCTGATGCATGGATCTTTCTTTTTTTCTGTATGTTTCAACACTGCCATGGTGCAGACTGAATTTAGCACTGATCACATACATCCCCACTTGTCCTGTGTGATGAATCACTTGCACAGTACTGTAGAAGCAACTTTCTCTCTAAAATAGGTAGAATACATGTCTCTTATTAAATCACTTCCACTTTTCTGCTGCTCTACTTCCTGTCCTTGTGACGCCTTTCTTATGATGTCTGATCTGCATGGAGGAGGAGATGATGGCACATTAATCATGACGAGTAACACTTACAACTTCCCCCGACAGTTGCATACACACACACAAATTAAACTTATCCTCACATACCCTTGAGCTCTACTAGCCCTCTAAAAAGCAATGCAGTTCAACGCTGTTTAAGGACTGGAAGCAACTCTCTGGGTTTAAAAAAGGAAGGCTAAAGCTTAGAGCAAGGTTTGAAGAGGTCAGGATGAGAGGCAGGTAGAGGATGAAGGAGAGAAATAGGAAAGATCCTCAAAGCAGGAAAATAAAAGGTGTGGACTGGAACATCAGAGGAGGAGATTAACCAGCCTGGTAGAAGAAGGTCTAAATCAGAATATATAAAGCATGAAATAGAGGGGGATTGACAAGTGAGTGGGCAGAAGTGAAGGGAAAATGGAGACTTTGGCAGAAATGCCATATGAAATTGGCTGCAGAATTAGAGTGCATTTGGAGACTTGATGGTGGAGAGACCAGAAAATGAAAGGATTGTGCAAAGAGGATAAGGAAGAAGGAAGGTGGGAGACTTTTAAAGGCTTTTGGTGGTTACTTTCGTTCACCTCAGGCTGAAAAATATATCTGTGCCTATACAGAAAACCAATACACCCACAGCCTCTCTCTCTCAGATTTACATAGTCACTCACACACACAAACTAATCTCAGGACCCCTTGACTCCAATATATAGAAGGAGCCTATGCCACCACCCTTTCTCTCTCAGTCTTTGACTTTCTGTCCTCCCACTATAGCTGAAGTCAGTTCAAGCTCAAAACATAGACAAATTATTCCAGCACGCTGCACTCTGTCTGCTGCAGATACCTCTCAGCTCAGCTAATACAGTGCACAGACTCTTACTGCTTGTCTTATAGTTTAAGAATGATTTTACATTAAGATTTTGCAGGAAAGACTAACTGCGTGATAAGATGAAGAGCCATGTAAAGGAGGGAAATGTCTATAACACTGTGGTCTTCAGCCAAGTGAAGAACAGCATGTACATTTGCTGCTATATATGACTGCATACTGTTGTATAAACAGACAGGTACTAACAGCTGGTTCTCTGTACATTTGACTGCACTGTTAACTCACTCGTGATGTAATTCAGTATCATAGCTTCTATTTACTTAAAAAGACTGCAGACAAGCAGGATACAGTCATAGTTTGTGTGATTTCCATACGAACATGCATGTAGCTGCTAGACACATTCAGAACTCGAAAGAGGCAATTCAGGGGTTTAACACAATTTCTGCAGAGACGGATGAATAAAAATTATAATGAAACTAACTCAAGTGACTGCATATCCTGACTTTTAGCCCCCCTAGAGGCCATGATCCAATATCATCTTAAAGCTGATTGTTACAATATTACAGTGAAAGTGGTGGCATACAGTGTGCACATTTAAAGCTATTGCAGTTTCCATTTGTTTTATTACAACCAGAGGTTAAAAGTGTAGCAGAACAATCCAGAACAGGGTTCTGGGACCTTAAATTAATTAATTAAGCAATTAAATCTGAGCAGAGTCTTATATATAACCCTAGATGTCTATAAATTAAGTTATGTGTAATAATGAGAAATGACACAAGGAAAAAGTATTGAACATGCTTACTAAAATGTATTAAATACTTTATACAAAACCCTTTGTTGGTGTGGCCTTCTGTATGGAGAAACTACCTCTTTCAATTAGTTATTTCTGTAGATTTTCAATTGGATTCAGGTGAGGTGATTGGCTGGGCCATTCCAGCAGCTTTAGTTTTTTTCTCTGAAACCAGTTCAGAGTTTTCTTGGCTGTGTGTTTGGGATTGGTGTCTCTACCCTCATTTCATCTGCATCAATCTGTTAGATATTGGCAGATTTTTATCAAGAATGTCTCGGTACATTTTTCATTCGTCCTTTCTTTAGTTATATGAAGCGTGCCTGTGCCCTATGCCAAAAATCAGCCCCATACTATGATGTTCCCAAGTCCAAACTTTACTGTTGGTATGGTGTGTTTGATGTGATATGCAGTGCTTTTTGACCTCCAAACATGGTGTGTATTATAGCTTCCAAAGAGTTCACTCTTGGTCTCATCTGACAAGACTATATCCTCCCAGTATTTCACAGGCTTGTCTAAATGTTGTTCAGCAAACTTTAAATGTGTTTCAACATGCTTTGCCTTCAGCAATGGCTTTTTGAGCATGGATACAGGCCATGAGTGCAATACTTACTGCTTTCTTTGAAACAATTTTACCTGCTGATTCTAGGTCTTTCTGTAGCTCTCTGCAAGTGATCGTGATCAATGTTAGGTTATATAAAGAGCAGCAGAAATCCCTTTAAATGCACATTAGTCGCTCACTGAATTCTACCTTTATATACCAGATTTATAGAGGGGAGTTTATAGTTCATGTAACAGCCTCTTATATCTTTTTGAATTCAGTCGGCTAAATCCATATAGAGCAGCAGGAACTCAGAGGAGCTGAAAAGTCCAGCTGATCACAGCCTGTACATAAAGAAAAATCTGCTGGAGCTCACCAATTATTCTGACTTATTTCCAGCACTGCTATATACCCAATCATCCACCTGCCAAATCTCACTTTAATCCCTGATTACACCTGATAATGGGTGATTTTTTTAATACATAAAATAAAACATAAAAATCCATAAACGCAAAAATCATTGCATTTTACAATAATTGCAAAATGTCAACACCAACTAAGTGCTGAAAGGATTATAACCGGCCAGCACAACTCTAACTTAACTCATTGGTCATTCTACCATCATCCTGGTATATCCATAACTTGCAGTGTATTAAACATAGAGTTGTTTTTCTTTTTTCTTGTTCTTTTTTCATTTGTTTGTGTCCATCCTTGACTGACCTCAAGCTTGGCAATGAAAAAAAGCGTGTTTTTAAATTGTCTGATCCTTCATTCACTTATGCGCTCTGTAGTGTTTGCTGCAAGTAATTTCACTAGGGAACATGTGCAGGCAGCAGTTGATACATTTCACACACTAAACAGACGTAAAGCTGCAACAGAATTACAGTACACACCCATTTGAACCACATTTCAGGTCAAGGACAAATCAGTTAGAGTTTCTAACACAAGTCTGTGCACATTTAATTTTATTTAAAGCTTACTTTGGATCAAGTGTTTGGGGACTGCAGCTGCAAGTATGCTATTGTATACTAATCTTCAATATATAAATACAGTATTTATGCCTATTGCAAATATTTCATAAGTAGGCTACTTAACCTCTGACAGACTGGTGTCCTGTATATTGTGCTCCACCCTCTCACCTAATCTCTATGCCTATGACAGTCGGGACGACCGTGGATGGAAGAGCTACTTCACAATTCATAAGTATTTAATTATTTTATTTCTGCTTTTTGGTCAAAGAAAAAGGGGTAATCCACTGAAGAGGTGGTGCATTGCTCTAATTACTCTCATTACAGGTAAGGGGTAATCTTCTATTCCTAACAAATCACCAGACTAAAATAAAAAGGATGGTTTTGGTTGATGGGTGAGGCGTCCAGCTTTTCTTTCTGTAACTTTTTTTCATGTGTAGCATGGTGGTTGCAGAACATTACAAAGCAGATAAAATTTACATTTGAGACCTTGAACAGCATTTCAAAATGTTTGCATTACTATACATTAAACATGTTTCTGTGTTTTAAACGTAATACCTGTACTGATTTTCCCAAATTTTACCTCTAACTATGCCCTTTATTCAATAATGCTTAAAAAGATTAAAACTAAGACTGAATGTAATTAAAAACTAAAGTAAAACTAAAAATTTTCAAATAATACGAAATAAACTGAAGTCCACTCTGGAAACTAAACTGAAACTACATTATAAAAATAAAAACTAGTCATAAAAAGCAAAACTATTATAACTCTGTTGACTTTCCTTTACAAACGTGCATGCTCAAAGTGCACGGTAACCCCTGATAACAACATCATTTATTCTTCACCCCGAGGCTTTAGAAAGCTGCCCCAGAGCCACTGAAGACATTTTTTTTCGAGCTAACCATGACTTGTAAACTGCCTTTGACATGTAATATTGGTCTTTAATGTAAGTTACTGTCAAGGCACCTAATGGAACTATGACAATAAACATGTTTTGTGTTGAAGCATTAGCACAGGCATGTTTTATTATCCAGCATCTGTGAAATTCTCACTCAGTCGTGTGTACTCCACCATGTACTCACATTTAAGTGTGTCCTGCCAGGTTAGCATAACTGACAGAAACAAAAAAAGGCGCCCGTCTTTTGTAGTTTTTGATATGTGTTTGCTAAGTCTGCACGCGCCTGTGTGTGTGTGTGTGTGTGTGTGTACAAATCTTCATAAGAATGTTTGGAAGCAGGGATAGGTGCAGTGATGCATGGCTCATTCTTTCTCTGTGCAGGACATCTGATAATAAGCCAATCACTGCGGCTGATGGAGAGAGGTAAGTGATGAGAGCACTGTCTCACAGCGGCGAATGAGACTGAGAGGAATAGATGATGTGTGTTGCTGTAGACCGGGCTGCTTTCTGCCTGGCAAGACCACCTACCACCTGAGACCAGGGCCAAAGCAGCACAGCCAGTCACAGCTGAGACAGCCCTCATTGTTACAGAGAGCACATACGCAGTAAATGATTGCCTCAGCGCAGGTCTTGGCAAAGCATTGGCATAAAAAAATGGACAGTTCGTGTTTGTTTCATAATTTATCACATCTGAAGAAAGATGTATAGTTCTGTCACAAGTGGAGGTAATTCCGGGCTCTGTTTCACACGGGCACCAATTATCTTATGATATATTTACAAATGAACAAGTGCTCTGTCAAGCCTCATGACATTTCATGCATACAGAAAAGAAAACACTGATAAATGAGGCTCAGGTTCGCATTAATTACTGCACTCTAACTGCACTGAGAAAAATAAATGGTAATCTTATTTTATTTTGGTACCTGCCGTGGGACTCCTACGCAGAGCTGAAATGGAAACAGTGCTGGACTACTATTACGAGGCATACACTGATCACCCGCTTATCGCCAGCTGCAGGTCCACACTAACACATGCAGAAATACACAACCAAGCGCACGTTCCATTATACATATGGTACAGAGCCCCTCACATATCCCCCCTCCTGTATTGATCTCGCATTACTTTTTTACTGCAACTTGAAACGCCCAGTGCACATAAACAAAGAGAAACCAGAGAAGTAAAAACATCAACAAGATAGGTGTGAATAATTGCAACATTTTCTGGTTGGTTACTGCATTACAAGGTCACCCTAAAGGCGTAACAACACACGATCAGCTGTAAAGGGAATAAAACTTGGCATCACTAAAGCATCATTGTGGCCTGTATGTTTTAAAAAAATCACTGTTGTGTTTTGTGATATTTCTCCATATTGTAACTAATAGTCAGTAAGAAATCTACTGTCAGGTGCCAACAAACACTCAGCGGGCATAGCAAACACACAGCGAGCCTGCATGTGAAACCAGAGCAGTTTGTCTGATTGTCTGTGGTACTGATACAAAAAAAACAACAACAAAAGAGAAACCAAGGCTCACCCATTTATCAGTGTGTGTGTGTGTGTGTGTGTGTGTGTGTACCATTCATCTGAAACGCAAACTTGCAGGACAATACAAGCCTGAAGGAGACCAGGAGCATATTGCAGTTCAATAATCACATACTTACTGCCATCTTTCCCTCTGCAGTTCATCTATTTCCTGCTTTTTTCTTTCGGCTGCCTCATTTCACAGCCCTTAAATATAAACCGAGACCAGTGATAGAGGAGCAAGACGGAGAAAAAGATCCTGTCAGGGTACAACAACAGTATGTATTCTGTATTCTTGCCATCCTGCAAGTCAGTGCTGTAAAACAACTAAATAACCAAAGAACTGGAAGTACTCAACAACTGTTTCATTTGCATACACGATACTGACTTTCCTGAGGTTTATGTAGAGGGAAAAACATTATCGTGTCAGTGAAGGAGAAATCCTTTAATCCTTGCTTGTGTATGGATTCATATTCTTTTCAAGCGTGTCTTAAAGCAGCTCTCACCTGCTCATATGAACAAAATGTTAGCAGCTGCTCCGTGTTCAGATGTCCTCATTATACTGATTAGAAGAGATTTGGGATTTTGGTCTCATCACCTGCATCGGAGGCATACTAGAAAACTTTTCTCCCAGAATCGACAAGATGAGTGATTAAAGCAATAAGTATTTGAATTTAGTCTATGAGAATTCAAGAACCAAATTAGAACAGATTAAAAAAAAACACCCAAACATTTATTGGGCAGAAACCAAAAACAGACAAAATGGATGTGGATGTGCCAAAGTTTGCTATAAAGTTCAAATACAAATCAACAGGCGAAGGAATGTCAGTAATGTGTCATTGCTCATTTCTGATGCCACGAATAAGCATAAGCAGCCAACATGTTAAACTAACAAAAAAACTTTACCAATTTGGTGATCTATTTAAGCAGCAGAAGCTTTTTTTCCTCTGTCAGTGTCATGTCAGTATCACTGCTGCTCTGTAATTAGAACAAGACTGAGCAAATATGGCTTGTTTGGAAATGTTGGCAGGAGAAAACCTGTTTTCTCAAAAAAGAACATGACAGCAAAAAAAAAAACCAAAACACAAGATTGCTGGAACAATTTCATTTGGACAGAAAGAACCAAAGTGGAGATGTTGCACAACACTACATGTGGAGAAAACTAAACAAAGGATGTCAGCACAAACACCTCAAGCATGGTGGTGGAGGAGTGCTGATTTGTGCTTGTTTAGCAGCCACAGGCCCTGAGCACCTTTCAGTCACTGAGTCAACCACAAACTCCTCTTTACACCAAAGTATTCTTGAGTCAAATGTCCAACAATCTATCAGAACAATGATCCCAAGCACAGCAGGAAATCTACAACAGGGTGCCTCAAAAAGAAAAGAAAAGAAAAGAAAAGAAAAGAAAAGAAAAGAAAAGAAAAGAAAAGAAAAGAAAAGAAAAGAAAAGAAAAGAAAAGAAAAGAAAAGAATGTGTTGTAATGGCCCAGCAACAGTCCAGACCTAAACCTGACTGAAATGCTGGAATCCTCACAAAGCTGTGCATACACAAATGAACTGAAGCAACACTGTAAAGTAGACTGGGCCACAATTCCTCCACAGCAATATGAGAAGCCATACAAAAAAACAATTAATTGAAGTTAATGCTGCCAAAGCTGATTCTACAAGCAGCTGAATCATGAGCTGCACTTAGTTTTTCACAGAACTGCATAGACTACTAAATCTAATTATAATATATTAACAAGATATAATGAGAAATGTTACAGAAGAGATGAATGTTTTCCTCTTGTGATTTGTTGCTAATGTAGTCAGTGATCAAAGTTACTTTATATGTAAGAAAATGAGGTGAGACTGAGAAACATTTTTTTAAATGATGAAAAGAAGAGCCATGATACTTCTCAATAACATAGTAGCTGACAGTTAGTATATAAGTTCTTTTCTTTTTCTTTAACTAAGCAGTAGTTTTGATTTGATGATGATGATTTATATCATTTGCGCTGTTTAAACACAGAAAACTCTGCTAAATGAATGTTACACAGTAGTTAGAAGATACAATAATATCTAACACTGGATTTAACTGTTATCATTTTGTGCCAAATCCTTTTTCCATCTCTGTTTTTCTGGTAGATTCATAGAAGAGTGTGGATGTCCTTGTACCCCTAGTGCTTTCAACCTTTTAGAGACCCTGCATCTCCTTTCATCCTTTCATCATGGGGACAATGTCTGACAGTCTAATAAATCATACATTGAATAAAATCCAAACATTAAAAGAACAAGTTTTTGCTTTGAACTTTTGGTCGCACTTTGAAACTAATGTACCTCATGTATGTCAAGTGCGAGTAGAGAGAAGGAGTTTATGTTAGAGAGGGATGCAGAAGAGACAAAAAAAATTGCAGGGGCCTGTGTTATCTTTTCTGCTTTGATCTCTCTTTCTATTATCTACTTTCGCCCGCGGTCAAGTGTGCAGCTGTCATGGCTCCCCATGAAACAAGGAGACAGACAGAAGGGGTGTTCCTGTTGAGTGAGGACTGTTATGAGTTCTCAAGTCTGTGCTGTCGCTGCACACAACGGAGCTTATGTAAGCAGGAGAACGAACGAGGGAGGGAGGATGCGGAAGACAAAGAGCAAAGATGAAAAAGAACGGCAAGAGAGAAAAGTGTCAGAGAAAGAGAGGGAGAAGGAGAAAGATGAGGAGAGCTGTCATCATAAAGAGTCTGACTCATTCCTACTGCTCTGGATATAGCAGTGGAGCTGAGAGGCATGTTGCTAATGTACGACAGCTCGAGAACAATTAGATTCCTTCAAACCAGGATTAGGTTCATAATGTGGAAGAGAATGGGGCAGACTCCTCAAAACTAGGCTGTGAAAGGACTCAATTTCCATTGAAGCCACCTCCAAATTATGCCTGGTTGAGAGTCTTCAATATTAAATCAAGACATTCACCTAAAGGGTGGATGCCATAAAGAAGTATTTCTGTCTCAAATATGCCTGAAAAAAAGGAGTATTCAATTAGCTGTAGCACTGAGCTACACACTTAATGTTCAGGAGGTAAATACTGCATTTTTTTAAATGTAAACCTTTGGTGCTTTAATACTGAGGTGTTCACTGGGTCCATGCTGGACAGCTTTTTGTGTGAATGCCTGATAGCACCCGCATAAGTCAAATATATGATTTTCATTTTGTCATATTCACTGTGCCATTGTGTCTGCAGTTATCCCCAGAGGCAGTTAAGGGTCTGATTGGCATGTTCTCCCTCTGTAAGTGCCTCCAGAAAGGACTGGCTGTGAATGCTGCAGTCAAATAGCTGTAATTATCTGCAATCAGTTGACAACCGGGGGCCGACTAAAAGGCTGCTCACACACAAACATGGTGGAGGGAGAGACGTATCAAGGGGCATGGAGGGTAAAATATCTCAGAGGAAGAAGAGAAAAATGGTGGCCATGTTAGTTTTGGGGGGAAAAAAAGAAAAAAAAAGATCAAATCATGAAGCAGCAGCAGATGTGTACACAAATCAGACAAGAAAAGCGCAACAGCAAAGAATCGTGTATCTAAAGCCTTATGTTGCCTAAACATCCTCATGCTTCTCCATTCAAAAATGTCCTTTTCCACCCGAGACATTCTGTCTCTATACATTTTATTTATAATCTATTTATAAAGTGGCTTTATGAATCATCTATAGAAGGTTTGTTTTGAAGTTAAAAACTTAATTTGGACAGGCAATATGTGATATGGCTGAAAGCTTTCTGCTGCCAGTTGCAATGTCAAGAATTGGCCTCCTTTTCACATTTACTTGAACATACAGTATTCAATTCAATTCAATTCAATTCAATTTTATTTATATAGCGCCAAATCACAACAAAAGTCGCCTCAAGGCGCTTTATATTGTACAGTAGATAGCACAATAATAAATACAGAGAAAAGCCCAACAATCATATGACCCCTATGAGCAAGCACTTTGGCGACTTGGAAGGAAAAACTCCTTTTAACAGGAAGAAACCTCCGCAGAACCAGGCTCAGGGAGGCGGCGGCCATCTGCTGCGACCGGTTGGGGTGAAAGCAGGATAAAGACATGCTGTGGAAGAGAGACAGAGATTAATAACAGATATGATTCGATGCAGAGAGGTCTATTAACACATAGTGAGTGAGAAAGGTGACTGGAAGGAAAAACTCAATGCATCATGGGAATCCCGGCAGCCTACGTCTATTGCAGCAAAAGGGAGGATTCAGGGTCACCTGGTCCAGCCCTAACTAATGCTTTAGCAAAAAGGAAAGTTTTAAGCCTAATCTTGAAAGTAGAGATAGTGTCTGTCTCCCGAATCCAAACTGGAAGCTGGTTCCACAGAAGAGGGGTTCTGAAAACTGAAGGCTCTGCCTCCCATTCTACTTTTAAATACTCTAGGAACAACAAGTAAGCCTGCAGAGCGAGAGCGAGAGTATTGTGCAAAGACTTGAGTCAGTCCTCATGTCTATATATTTAGCTAGGAAAATGGGAAAAAGGTGCAGTGATTGATTGAAACGTGTGCAAACATACATCGAAATAAAAAAAGGTACAAGTGGAGTCTGTGCAATTCTGACAAGCTTGAAATCAAAATTTGGTGTGACGGCCTTTATTCTTCAACACAGCCTGAACTCTCTTAGGCACAGTTTCTCATGATTTCCTTCAAGAGCTCTTTCTTCAGCTGAGATCACAGTGAGGCTTCTGTGATGGATCGACTGAAGCGCCAGGTTCATCTCTCAGCTTCTGTTATCAGATTTTTGCAGGGTTTTTTTTTTTCCTGTTTCTTAGATCATGACTTTCAGTTTCTGTTCTAACTGTAAGTAGTTTTTTAGACCTTTTAGACCTTCTTTTGTCCTCCATTGGTCCGGTTTCCTCTCTTTAGGAGTCACCTTATTGGTGAAAAATAAGGATTTTATGCCTGACAAATTGTGTTATTCAACTAAATAAATGGGAACAAATTCTATGTTTTTGCAATGGGTTCTGCTAGTAACAATTGGTTGTTGCTAGCATTGTTTTTTTTTCTGTTATGTGTAGACTCAACACTAATTCATCCCGTGAGTTAGGTACCTTTGTTATGCTTGAAAGATTCATAGGTCAGTGTTAAGTGGCTTAAAAAAAAGAAAGAATTTCCCTGAAAATGCCACAAGGAGTGGATGGAAAATAAATGGAAAAGCACCAATTGTACAGAGAAGACCCTCAAAAATCCTGGATAACTATTGCTGAAGGCCACTTAGAAAAATTTTACAAGAAAGCCTCCTTTGAAGCAAAGTATAAAGAAATAAGTGGTGGCTCAAGCCCATTGTGCAGCACTGTTTTTTTTAGAGGATTGAAGAAGAGCAACAAGCCTGCCTTGTTTGCAAGATATTTTGTAACCCTCACAACCCTGCAAAATCCAAAATCTTAGACAGGCTCGAAGATCACATCCCTAATAGCACAGACTGAGCATTGCCACTGATGACTAAGACGGGCAGAAAGAAACCTTGATTAGAAGAAGGATGACACGTGAGTAAGAGGGGGGTTTATGATGTTGTCAGGCAGCACTCATTTCTCTTAACAGCAGTAACATAAGATTGACATATGAGTGGAGGATTAAGGCCACAGTTTTTAGGAATGTGTTTGTGAGGAACCTTGAGCTTGTCTTTCATATGAAATATTCACATTTCTAAGCTCTTGTGCGCATAGAGTAGACATAAGGGTAGTGGAAATCAAACAGCATATTGCTTCTCTTTCAGCATGAGCCTCAAGTAGTCTTACTCATAAGTAAATTAACACCAATTAGTCCGAACCACACCTCCTGCCTCTTCCTTCATGTGCATGTGATTGGTTTATTATTGCCACAAAACAAAAACTCCCTGCAGTCATTTTCTTTCTCTCTTTCTGTTGGGCAAGTGAAATCTCCTTTTGGAACTTAGTGAGACTTAGTGAGAAATTCGTTCCAAAGTTAAAGTCATTGCCTGTATGCACAAAATTATAATTTGCCTATTCGGTTGTGAGAGATTCAGAATCTTGCAAGTTTTGTTGCGTTTTCTTCTGCCGATTTTAGCAACTGCAGAGCAGTAATAGTCAATCACACGCTTCCTCGGTGCATGAGGTTTCACATTACTCGTATCCCATGGGCGCATGCAGCATTAGGGCTGTGACAGAAGCTGTGAAGCACTGGCCTGGAATCGCTGCTTTGGAGCATGCTCAAAGGCTGAACAGTCTCAAATGAATAGATGGTAATTAATACACAAAGCACCCGGGAGAGTGAAGTACAATCTCGGGGCAAATTAGTCCATCAATAAAATGGCCCACAGACACAATTTGAAATAGGACTGGGGTGAGGGGGTGGGGTCAGTATGATAGGCAGTGAAACTCATCAGCATCAAAGTTACATAAAAATAGACAATGAGGTCTGAAGAAAAGGGAAGGCATATTATAATCAAACATTAGTAATTAGATTTTTATCGTCTCTAAAGAAATCCAACACCTCTAACAAGTTACTCTTCCGTCTTCTTCACTTTTCTCTTCCCTCACAATCCATTGATCTCTGATAATGATGAAATATAGCTTTGAGATATTTGAAGAAAAGTGATCGCAAATAACCTGCACAAAATAAAAATCTTTCATCTGTGCTCTTCTTCTTAAACTGCCCCAGTCAGAGTCATCATCTTGTATATTCCAGCGTTCCTGTGCGTCAAACTCCTTTCTCAGGCATCTCTCTCTGTGGATGTTACACCTCTGCTTCCATCTCCGAAGATGTGAAAATGATGGGCAGATTATCACATTGTCTGGACATCTGTGCATTTATCTGCCTGAGGGTGAGGTCTGGATTACAGAAAAATGCCCCCCCCCAGGGTGCAGAACTCACAGTCACGATTTGGCCAGCTCCTTGTTGTGGTCTCCGAAAGATCAAAGGCTGAGGAGGGCTGCATGAAGAGATACAGAGTGGCAGAGAGGCACACGAGTCCCACGGTGGCTCCAGGAGAACATGAAGGCTTTGGTTTGAGATTTAAAGTGAAAGGCAAGCAGCACCGAGACATATGACTGAATCCTTGTGGATCCAGTGTCATTCGTCTTCAAATGCTAGTTTTACACTGTCAGCACATCTGAGAAACATGATGTCTAACACACAGGCAGATATCTGCACTGGAAGGCGGGCAGGTTGTCCTATGAGGCTGCCTGCTAAATGAGGGCTCCTCAGTCAGTGCTGTTGACTTACTCTGAGGCTGCCAACCGCTGGTACGGTATGGCTGTAGCAATATAGACATTTAAGGAATTAGCAGCTATATATAAAACTGCAAATGGAGACTTAAGTTAATGAGAGAATAATAAAGTGTAATTAGTAAAGAGATTGTGTTTAATAAGCGACATATTATGGATTCACTTTGTTCTGTACATATATTATTAAGTCTCTATGGAGAGCTGCATTGCTACATCAGCAACACTGCATCCACAGAGTGCCTTGTTAGTGCTTGTAAACTGAAAATGATTCAGCCTCATGATACTCACAGACAATGCAAGGTCACCACTTATGCTCAGGCCTTTTTAAGCATGTGTATTTCAAACTTTCAACCTCCATATGTGAACAAATCCAATTAGAAGTGCTGAGACTGAGACAGAGGCTTCATTCAAAGAAGCACAAGCAGTTGAATAGAACAGCCTATAAGATTTCTGGTGAATCTATGCAGGATAAATCATGCTCTGCTTCTGTTAGGAAGACCCTACCCACTAATCAAACATTGTCTTAATTCTCCATCTCCAGGATCCAGCATCATATTGTCTCAACAAACTGTAAATCGTCCACATCCCTTAAATTTAAGACCAAATCAGGTCTTTTGCAAGTTTCTTAATCTCTCTTTTTATTCCACATCTCAGTGCTTGGTATTAAAATATTTGAATATTCTTCTTTCAAATCAGAGTTAATACTTGTATTAGTACAAGTATTGGCTGTAGAGTTTTTCCTTCCCACTGTCGCCAAGTGCTTGTTCATAGTTTGACTGTTGGGATTTTGTCTCTATTATTGTAGGATCTTTACTTACAATATAAAGCACCATGAGGTGACTGTTGTTGTGATTTGGGACTAGATGAACTGAGGATGACACCAGCCACTGAGCTCACATGTCAACATAACCACATGACAAGAGATTAAAATCCATTTACTGATAAGGACTAAGACTGAAAGCGCTGGTAAAGTCTATTAAGTCCACCCTGAGTTGTTCAGTGAGGCTCTGTTCAGAGTGTTGTCATTCTTTTTTACTGAATAGACACAATGCCTAAAATCTCTTCAGTTGTTATTTTTCTCCTATAATACATTTTCATTGGGAATATTATGTTTAGAATGAATTTAAGCTATTAAAAAAGAAAGGAAAACCTACTCATTGAGCGCACTACAGCCTCAGGCTCACCGCCTGGACTGGCTACAGAACGCTACAGAATTGAATCACTCTGTATGCATGGTACATAAGGCAGTCACGCAATAATTTTACAATCCTGTACTTCACTGACTGGCACTCAGTGTGTACTCACCTAAAACACTTTTGAAGGACATGGACAGCACTGTTGTATTTATAAACTCACCGACCACTTCATCTGGCAGCAACTCAGTGCATCTAGGCATTAAGACATCATTATGACAACCTACTGAAGTTGAAATTGAGCATCTGAATGGGGAAGAAAGATGATTTAAGTGATGGTGAACATGGTTGTTTGTCCCAGACATGCTGATCTAAGTATTTCAGAAACTGCTGCTTTACTGGGATTTTTCTACACAACCATCTCTAGGGTTTACAGAGGATGGTCCAAAAAACTCCAAGGAGACTGGGCAGACTACTTGAAGTTGATAGGAAAGTAACATTAACTAAAGTAATTACCCATTACACCCAAGGTATCTAGAAGAGCATCTCTTAATACACACACACTGAAACTTGAAGCAGATCTGATACAGCAGCAGGAGACTTTGCTGGTGAATTGCGGCCTCAGTTTCCTGGGAGTGCAGTTCACTGATGTGGTCTTCTGCTGATGAGCAATTGAATATTGTTTAAATGCCACAACCTGCCTTAGGATCAGCTTCATGTATCCTCTTTTTTTGTGTGGATGCCTCGACACTACATGCACCCACCTGTTACACAAAGAGAACACCTACAGTGGTCCCCTGTAGAAACCTGGACTCCACTTCATAGCATGAGTCTGGGATTACATGAAGACTCAGAGACAGCCTACCTACACAGAAGAAATGTGGCGTGTTCTCCACGATGCTTGGAGCCATCTGTGTACCAAGCACCTTAAAAAGTGTGCAAATGTGCTGAGAACAACATTTTAAAAAGGTCACACTAATTCCTGATTTGAATACTTATTAGTTTACTGCACTTTGCATAAAGTGAGTTGAGAAAAAAAAAAACACGGTCAGTGATATCACCAACACATTACTGTATATGGTTATGTACAGTAAAGCCAAAATATTCCATCTGGAGAAAAATAAATGGATAAAAATACATTTGGAATAGAGGAAAGCTTTAGCTATGCAGGGTTTTTTGTGTTTTGTATTTTTAATAAGCCAAGCCTTTAGGGAGTTGAGACTCTAATATATCAAGTCTCTGAGTGGTCACGTATTCTGGTTTGTGAAGTCTTGAGGCTACAGCACCAGAAAAACTACTTTAATTGTAAGGGTTGCCATATCAGGTCTTTTTTTCCGGTGACTTCAAACTAAAGCGATGTAACAGTGTAATTAAAAGCAATTCAAATAATCAAAAACTGAAACAATATTCAAGGCATCATAGGCTTTTATGTTCCAGACAGACTACAACTAATGCTGCTTCACGATCCTTCATGCTACTCAGTGAGCGAGGGCACAGAGCAGCTCCCACTGTGTCCTGGACAGGCAGCTTGTTCTCTGAGCACAGTCCCAATTATGTAAGGACAAAAGGGGACAGAAAGCTTCACCCAGCTAAGATCTCTCCAGTGCCTGAATCTGGAACGTACATGTCCGTGAGCAATGTTTGCTCATTTATATTGGGTAAAATGTGTCCACAGGGGGGGTTAGAGTTGCCCTTGAAACATTCTTTAAGGTTTTGTCCCAAACTTACAAAGTTTCACTTTATTACCTTGATGTGTGCTCAATAAAGGATGAAAGGAGAACCCAAGATTACAGAGTGCTGAGATGGAAAAATTTTCAATCTCTATGTTCATTTTGAAACTTGGTGGAATTATTTTTATCCAAATCAAATGAGTTTCAATCAGTGATAATAGAAAGAACTCTTCACACAGATGACGCACTCTAGCACGCGATGAAGGAGCATCCTTGGGACTAATAAGTACCGACAAATCAGCGGGGTGAGAGTGTGCATTTGGTCGATTAAGGCCACAGACAAGCTCATTATAAGCAAGCATACCGAGTGTTTTGAATAAAAAAAAATAATGCAATAAAAAGCTGAAAATCAGCTAAAGGCTGGTCGGAGTTCTGAGGATTAGATCTGCAAACAACTAACACATTTTTGGGGGATGAAATCTATTTTGAGGTCCGTTAGAGGCTGCTTGCATTATATTGGAAAACAAAGAGTATATCCTCATTTTGTTTAGGTCAGTCGCCTCACTTCAAAGGCTACAGAGCAAACGTCCAATTTTAATAACTGACAGCTAAAGCAGTGTGCAATTCAACTGGAATTGGGCACAGTACCAGCAAAGGTATGACTCATCAGCATCGCCACAAGTCTGTTTATCAACACTTCCTCTCCCCTCCCACATAAAGGTGGCCTGCAACCACCTTACCCTGATATAACCCAATCAGATTTACATCTGTTCGCGTGGCTTCTTGTTAGTGGCCTCCATGTCACATAGAAAGGTGAGTTTGCCTCGAGGCTTCACATCGCACACAGAATGACAATACCTACTTGTCTTATTAATTTAACAAGGGGAAAAAAGAGGAAATATGCTGCAAAGCATCTGCATGAAAATAATCTGCTCAGACAAAATGGCCTAATGTGTCTGAAGTGCTTGCATCGCAGATGTAGCTTCATAAAAAGAAATTTGGCAGACCGTCTGTTTGACGGCAAATCTGTCTGACAGACCACAGGCCTCATCTGCAGAGCAAAGTGCCACAGACTCCATCTCCCTAATAGCGCAGCAGCGCTCTCTGCTGGTGAGTAATAATACAAAATTCAAACATCTAAAGATGAATTTAAAAAAAACACTCACCTCTCTTTTGCAGCATTTTTGACCATTTGCTTAAAAATATCAAAATCACTGTTTGCAGCACGTTGCTGTTCAAAAAATTTGAGATTTTTCCTCCTTGGATACAAAGTGATATTTATCCAAAATGGGTCACAGTTTTTCAAAACTGGTTATTTCCCCCCTCCCTCATCACTCTGTGATCTACTGGTTGCGTAAAGCATGTTAATGTCAGCCCTCCCTCAGTCAGCGCCTGACACCCAATACCTTTTTGTTTTTTCATTCTCTGCCACCTGTTCTTGGCTGTCAGACAGTTCAGAGTGAGACTCAGCTGCCATCTTTGTGGAGGAACAACAGCTCTGTGACAAAGGCTTCCCAGCACTGCCCAGGGGACCCCAAATGTTGAGGCAGGTAGGTCCTTATTTCAATTTGGGTTTGACTTTACAGCTTAAACACAGAAGAGATTGATCAAGAATATAAGAGAAGCATTGGGGCTTTAATTTTTTGTGTATTTATATAGTGTGTATCCATTTGTCTGCTGGTACCATTGCTTTATCTATTTATAGGCCTGGAAGGGCATTACCTCAGTGTCCGTTGAGAAATGTCATGCAACACATAAGGCCCTCACTGTATTCATTTGTAAATGTTAAGGTCAGAAAACTGCTTCAATTTAATGCAAAAGTGGCAAAGTTGACCTTTTACTAGTATCATTTTATGCAGTCAAAACTGAATCCCAATGAGACATCAGGATTTTTTTTTGGGGGAAGGAATAGTGATAAGAACAGCCGTGATAAGAGTGTGATCCAATGAATTATCTTGTATTCAGAACTTATTCAGAACTTAAGAAAAGCAAGAACATCCCCTAAAAAAGCTGAACTGGCCTCTGCAGCTTTTTGTGATCTTTTTGTGATTGTCTGCTAAAAGATGAAAAATTAAACTTCTTTGCTACTCCCATGTTCCTTCTCCTCCATCTCTCTCAGGGAAGAAATGGAAGAAAGCTATGAAACATTTGAAGAGGAGTTATGGCCACCAAGAGCAGATCCTCCTCCACAGAAACCTGTTAGGCAGATCCGCAAACCAGGTGGCGACACACACACACACACACACACACGCACTGAATCGTTAATGACTATGCATAAATGATTTCTTCCATTGCAAATACAGGATATGCGTACAACTCTATAAATACTAGAGAACAGCAGCACAAGGAGCCACCGAAATATGACTCCTGGTGGAAAGCAACACAGTGATAATGAGCCACAGCCATGCTGGATGGATCATTTCTCAGTGCAGTGGGGTGCACGGAGCTTATTTCCACAAAAATAACATCTTCTGAAACCTAAATCTAAACAAAAAAAAGGAAAGTATCATATTTTCATGTGTTCATGAGGCCTCTACAGCAGGAGTTTCTGAAAACTTTTTTCTTTTGGAGAAAAAATTTTCAGACTCAATCATAACCCTTGCACAGTTTAGCTGGTTCTATCTTGACAGTGTAGAGTAAGTCAAATCGTTCTCTGCACGGCTAACAGGCAAGGCTACCAAATAGCACCAACAGTTTCATGATAGTTTTGATTCTCACACTCATATCTGAGTTTGCACTGGGCTTCAAAATCTGGGCTTTTGTTCTTTTTTTGGTTAATGATCAAGTGCATCAACCTCACCCTGAACTTTGTGATAAGTGCATGCTAGACTGAGATGGGGAAACATAGCATTTAACATTTAGCTCGAAGCCAGCCAGAGCTCCCAGCATGCCTGCAGTCTTTTCAACCAGAACAGTATTTTTCACAGATGACTTGTAGTTTATCTACACAGGAGTTAATAAAATTGAAAAACATGTGTTCAGCCAGCACAAGTGTATGAATATATGTTAATAGATGTAAACAAACCAGTTCCAGATTGAGTGTATGGCTGTTTGGGGTTTTGTTTTTTTGTTAATGGTGTATGATATCACCCTTCATTAAATCTCCATCTGTCCCTTCCAGAAATGTACGCTACCAGAAAAATCAGAGAGGTAGGTTGGAAAACAACCAGCATTAACAATTTTTCACTCAGCTCACAGCCCTTAAGACGTTTTCTATTAACCTTCACATTGTTCTTAAATAGGAAATGGCTCCAGCTCCACAGCAGCCAGCACCAGAACCCAAGACTATACCCAGAGAAGTCAGTTTCCCCAAACCAAGTGAGTCCCAGCTTTCTCCCTACCCTTGTCCCCCTGATCCGCGCATCCTCTTAACTTCTTTTTTCTTTCAGCATCCTTGCACAAAACCTTGTCCGTTCAGAATCCGACTCAGATCGAAACCCCATGGGAGAACGTCACCCTGAACCGCTGTTTGCTTGTGGCCATTACCATCCTGGTGCTCACCTCAGGTTTTCAGAGGCTCAATGGCAAGTAAACCAGTGAACTAAAGTGAAAACTCAGGTATGAAAATGGCACATCTACTGTGAGTGAGTGATCCTTTCTTGTAACCAAAACAGAAACCTTACGTGGTCACAAAGCAGTTGAAGAGGAAGAAACTGGACTGACAATGAGGCGATCAGGCTCACTGCGACACAGAAGACCACTGCCAGAGGTAAATTGGTGATTAAAAATGATCGCTGATCAACATAGGTGGCGTGAACATGTTGTTTGATTGTTCTCCCCCGGCAGCCTGAAACATCTCTGTGGGAAGTCGTGTTTTGGTGGCTGCCTGACTTTGATGACGAGGAAGAAGAGGAAGATGACGATGGAGAGGTTAAAAGGGGAAAATCAAAGAGAGGAGCAACAGCACGAGGATTAAGAGCTCTGAGAAACAAACCACTGCCAGATAAGAAACTCATAAAGCAAAGAGAAAGAAATTAAAGGACAGGAGAGCCACAAAAGTCAGAAATGAAGAAATCAAAGTAAAGAAAGGTAGAGACAAAAAAGGTGATCCTGAAGATGCAGGAGATGAGGAGGCTGTTGCTAAGGAAAATAAGAGGTCAGAGGAAAAGAAAGAAAAGAAAAAAAGTCCACAAATATAATTTCACTCTAGTAGAAGCTATTTTCTCATCAGCTGGTATGATTTATTAATTATTAAAAGGTGGCAATTTTGTCAAAATCTGAGCCTTAAAGCGTGCTTGCAATTAAATCTTCTGACACAATTTTTAGTGCTGTGTTATAGATTTGGATGCTTTCTGGTGGTTTGGTGTGTTAAATGCTTTATTTCAAACGGAGGCATTTTGTTAGCCGATTTGTTTTTCTGGTTCTGAAAGGTGGCACTGAATAAATTACGCCCATTCAAATGCAGTTAAAATGTCAACAGTGTGTCGCTAGAAGTGACTTTACGTGTCACGTGACTTCATTTGTCCAGTTTAGCTTGTTGTAGAGCCACTAAAGACAGCCCAGTTAAAAAACTGTCCTCTCAGTAAATTCAGGTTTTCACACTGATAAGCAAAGCTGAGATTCAATATTTAAAGAACACTCAAGAAATCTTTTGTTGTAATATCTTTGTAAAATCAAAGACTCTTATGACACAAACACTTTCTGTTTGTCCACAGCATTTAATTACAAAACCATAATCCTAAAATACGAACTTCCAATCACACCTCCATATCCAGAATGTGGATATTATTACAAAAGAGTGTGGTCATATTTATGATGCTGCAGTAAGAGACTGCCCTGCACATTTACATAAACCAAACAAAGATTGAAAACTCCAATAAACATGAACTTTAACCCTTTGCAGAAATAATAAAACTAAACATAACTGCAGTATCTACAAGGAGATGGACACTGTAAACAGGCAGGGCAGTGTGACTACACACCATTGTAGAAATCAAAGTAAATCACTCAAAACAGATCACTGGCCAGAGATCAGTTATTAGCTAATGTAAGGCCCTCTGGAGGGGGTGGCCTCATTGGCATGGGGGGCATGGGCATCTGTGGGGGCATCTGAGGGGTTCCTGGGGCACCAGGCGGGAGAGGAGGGACGGGCATTCCCCCTGGAGGCGGAGGGGGCAGAGACTCGTTTGATGGGTGATCTCCACTCATAAGGGGAGGAGGACGCTTCACAGTGGCAGCAGGTGCTGGACCGCTCGACTGGGTAACAGGTTTCTCCATTTTGAAGTGGAACTGTAGGAAAAACTGGATAGAAAACAAAAAAAGAACAATTAAAGACATTTTTGGAAAACTAATATACAAGTTCCACTAGTTTAAACTTGTATATCACAGAAAAATTTTACAAGGATCTTTAAGATGAAGAAATAAACATATAGAACAAATATTAAGTTCACTTTATTGACTCACTGTTCCTATCAACTGCTATTTGTGCATAACAGCTTGAAAAAGTTAGAACTATAAACAAGTTCAAGAGACCTTTTACCTTCATTCACCCACGGGCTGACATTCACCCACATGTGTTTACTAATTAGATTAGGTTGCATGTAAATGAGGTAAACAATGATTCAGAGCTCTCTCTCACTCTGTGATACATTATTGTCTTCTCATACGGAAAGACGGGGAAAAATTCCCCAAGGTGCGCATCTTATCAGACAGAGTTTTTCTACACAAAAAAAGCAGCTAAATCTACACCTCTGCTTTTCTGTTTTTGACACACAGTGTGCCCACTTTGCTTCACCCCTCCCATTGGTTCTGGCAACTGGACCTAATAACTCTACTGGCAGGCACTCTGTAACATAGCTGGTACCTGTTTAGTTTCTTTGTTCCAGTGGGTCCAGAAGCGGTTTTCTGCTTTATCAATTTCTCTGCTGGGTACCTAAAACAGCAAACATCTTGTTATTACATGAGTGAAGGAAAAATGACAAAGAAAAAAAACATAAGGGGAAGAGAAAAGTGCAGGTCTCACCTTGAAAGCAATGGTCTCATATGGTTCAGCAGCAAACAGCAGGTACTGCCAGCGACGATCGGGAGGCTCAATGCGCTGTTCGTAAGCGGACATGAAGCGATGCCTGGGCCCAATTCCTTCAGCGATCTCTGGATAGTCAATCTGATGGGCCAAGAAAAGAAGGTCAGTAACACATGGCCTTTACTGTTGTGGTACGAAATCTTTGCAGGTTAGAGCATGAGGTTATGATTTGTTCCTGTGACCCAGTTTCAGTGTAAAGCTCCTTTCACCAACTGACTAACAAGATTGAGTTTGCCACATTTATGCAGAACTCACCAGATTATCCAAAGAATAAGTGTGCATTTTGCTTTGGTTTGAAGCACACAAATAATAACTTATTTATGTGGCTTCAAAAGGGTACTGGATTATATGCATTCTTTCAAAATATACAAACCTGGAAAAGTAAAGATTGCTGTCCCGTCTCTGGATCCCTCTGTTTGGTCACTGTGAATAATTTAAAAAAAAAAAAAAAAAAAAAAAAAAAAAAAGATTAATTTTTTTGACAATGTATTTTGTAGAGAAACTAGTATTATAAACCAAACTGTGACTGCCATATAAAATGCCAGAGCTTGCCTACCTTTGTATCCTGGTCGACCAATTTTGACAAATTTCTTGACCTCAACTTTCACTTTGGCTGGAGCTGGTTGAGCAGGAGCTTCTTTTGCTTCTTTGGCTGCCCTCCGTGCTCTGAAAAATGTATGTAAACAGTTTCCAGCAACTTTAATTAAATCAGAACATAAAGTAACAGCTCTTGCACTTCTGTGTTGTAGCACAGATAACTTATGGACTTACAGATTGGTCTGGTGTTTCTTTCCTTGTGTGTGAGCTAAGTAGCTTCCCTGAAATACAGAGAGACATTTTTGATTTTTCTTTTCAAATAAGACACCCAGATGACAAGAAATAAAAACAAATTCAGTGAACAGAGAAATGTCTCATTAGGTGTCCCTCACCTCATTGTTGTGAAGTGTCAGACAAAGTTTGCACTCGTATGATCCTAAATGGTTCTTCATAAAGTAGGGGTCTTTGTTGATATCAATGGTCTCCAAGGCCAACTGACGTAACCGTTCTCGCCTGTCACGGTTACTCTCAGAGGCAGACGCCACCCCTCCGCTCCCCGTCTTCCCTCCAGCTCGGTGCTGGAAATCCATTTTTGTAAGGTTTTGGAGTCAAACAGTCACACGAATGTGGACAGTTACTCCAAATAGATTCCCCTGATTACCTGGTTAAAAATAAAACAATAAGTACTGCCAGTGAAGGTCGATATTAATAACCCTGCACTCCAGGGCTGTAGCACAACAACAGCATCATGTGTAGATTGGCATTATTACTTGTGTTTTAGCTAAGGCTCTAACCTGGACACATTTTTATTGCTCAAACCTATATGGGTCATACAACCTGTTTTAAAAGCAACTCGTCATTACAATCCCCTCTATACAAAGATTCCCAATGCTAACTTCCTTACAAAGAGTCAACATGAAAACTGCGGAGTAAGGCCCAAACAGCGGTTTTTAGAGGACCAAGTTAAGTTATCTGTGGCAATTTACCAGCGTACAAAAAAAATTCTTCCCATTATTACAAAAGAAATACATTCTACGAATGATCCCAACAACATCTAGCTAGCTGTAGCATGTTAGCATACAAAAGCCGCTAAATGCGCTAGCAATTTTAATGCTAAGCTAATGGTGCTGCCAACTAATAATGAAAAGCTTTTAACAAATACAGATGATTAAAGTGAATATTAAAAATGCAAAATCACCACATCCGTTAGCCACAAAATTAAACATTTTAGGAGACTACAATCAGATTACTTTATCAAAACACTCACCAGCTCAACGACAGCGACACGCTCACCTGATTTGTTCTGCGCATGCGCTTCAGTAGATTCTTTTTTCCCGGGTTTTGGTGGTTTGTAAAAAACCCTCTGGTGTGTTACTGCCACCTGCTGGGCTGGATCTCCAGCCAACACGACGGCTGGGCCTATAGTCTATGAGGGGGGGCTTCTTGTTCTTAAATTTCTGATTGTTTCACAGCAGCAGACACAGGAGGTAAAAATTAATTAATTTAAAAAATAAACTGCTCAGTGGTTCATTTAGAAATTCTGGCTTTTTTTCCTAATTCATTTTCAGTAGAAACACAATTCTAAAACATAAGTTTTATAGTTTTGCATTTAAAAAAAAAATATTTCATTGTAGTTGACAGTTTGTTAGTTTCGGTTTAGTTTTCAGGTAAGCTGTGGTGCTAAGGGGCCTAAAAGTGTGCTAGCCACCACTAGCCTGAAGCATTTATACAAGGCAGGATCGAATAATAATTTCATGTTCTTTACCCCAAATTCTGACACTACCATTCAAATGTGGCAGCACCAATAAAAATGCTTGTTGCCTCTGTTATTCAATTTTCATAAGCTTGTGTGAATTGTAGCCTCAGCTTCCCTTTCTTAACTGACAGGAGTGGCACCAGATGTGGTCTTCTGCTGCTGTATCCTATCAGCTTCAGTGTTCAATGTGTTGCCCATTCAGAGACACTCTTCTGCATATTTTGGTAGTAATCACTGGTTATTTGAGTTACTGTTGCCTTCCTGACAGTTTGAAACAGCTTGGCCATTCTCCGCTGACCTCTAGTATTAGAAAGACATTACAAATACATTTGTAATACCAGCAGAGAATCAGAATCAGAATACTTTAATAATCCTTAACAAAATTATGTGGGTTTCAGTTGCTCCAAGACAATAACAGTAACAAACTAAAGTAATGAAATAATACAATATATTACAAAGTTTACAAATGTAAGAAATAGCACTAATATAGACACATCGTTCAATTATAAATATCAAGAATATTACAGAGAACTGCTGCCCACTGGATTTCTTCTCTTTTTTGGACGAATCTCTAAAACCCTATAGATCCTTGGGCAGGAAAATTGCTAGGGGCTGTTTGATATAACGATATATATCGGATGATGATATAAAAACGTCTATCGTTTCATTTACGCTATTTTTCATGGTGTCGCCCCTTTTTTTGATGGTCACTGTAGTGGCTTTAATTTCCCTCTCTTATTTAATATAACCACACACAGACCCTATAGATCCTTGGGCAGGAAAATCCCCATAGACCATGCCACATTCAAAGTCTATTAAATCGCCTTTTCCCCCATTCTAATGCTCGGTTTGAACTTCTGCAGTTGATCTTGACCGTGCCTACATGCTTACATGATTACATAGTTACTTTAATGAACAAAGTGGCTTATTATATTTCAAGTTTATTTTGTCGTGTGGCTCAGTAATGAGCCAGATTATATACGTTCCTGGCAGCAAGGGTCAGCTATAAAAATAGGGTCCAAACATGTAGTGCAAACCAAACGGAAAATGTTTAGGTTAACCTACAGGAACCATCTTGACTGATGTTTGGTGAAGAAGCTGAGGCTTCTGTTTCCGGATAAGAGCCTTGAAACGTGCTCAGCGTCTAAATGCGGACTGTCCAGCGATGTGCACAGAGCAAAGGAGCCACAAACTGCTGACCCAGAGTGACCTGCAGAGGGCAGTAACGCGCCTGACGAAGAAGAGGAAGAAGACAACCTTGGCAGAGAGGAGTGTCATTACTATTAGAGGTGTGTGAGTGTGACATGAAGTCCAGAGCTGTTGTTTTCAGTTGACCCACAGAAATGATCAAACGCAGTCCGACAGGTTTCGGGGACGTTAGATAACGAAGCAGCGACGTGGACTCAGCGGTGTATACAGTATAGTCCTTGCACCGTACTACCGTTAGCTAACTCCTGTGTTATGCTTTCGACTGGGGGTACGGGTCCTGTTTAGCATCCGTGTACCTGCGTGTGTCCGTCTGTCCAGCCTGTGAGTGTTTGTGTGTCCGCGATGCGTTTCAACGAGAAGGAGCTGGTGTTACTGAGCCGCCAGCCGTCGGAGAGAGCAGCTGAACTGGGGATGAGAGGTCCCAAGAAAGGAGATGGTAAGGACAGTCGTTCAGACGCACTTCCGTTTCGTGTATTTGGGCACAGCAGCTAATGTCAGCATCAGATATTAGACATATCTCTCTCTGTATACTTCATGCGACAGCTGGGCTGCTTTGTGTTTGTTGTAGAGACGAGTTTGTCTGTCTAACTTCCCTTTTGTGGCCTTGCAGTTGTAAAGAAGAGGCTAGTGAAACTCGTCGTCAACTTCCTTTTTATTTCCGGACTGATGAGGAAGAGGTCAGTATGCTTGTTGTCACAGCATTTTCTGTGATAAATTGAATACATTTGTTTCAAAAGGGGGGTCAAAATTAACTGAGTGTTTATTTGGCAGCCAATTGGAGCTTTGCTGCTGGAGCAGTGTAGGGTGGAAAGGGAGGACAGCCAGACTTTCTCTATTGGTAAGCTACAGCATCCTTTAGAGGTACAGTTAGGAGTGACTGTAAGTCTATAAGTGATCGATTTGTTTTTGGTAGTTTTGCCTCTGTACACAACCCCAGTGGTTTTTATATCAAACAATGAACATGCCTTTGAAGCGCAGACTCCCAGCTTTTATTCAGGGGCTATAACAACAATGTCACGTTACCTGTTTAGGAGTTACAGCCATTTTTATAAAACAGTCTTTATTGCTGTCTTTATTTCAGCCGCCTTCAGTTACTAGTTTTGTGTTATTGGGTTTGAGATCAGGTGACCAACTTCAGTTGAAGACGATCCCTTTCTTTGGCTTAAAAATCTCTTGAGTTGCTTTTGCTCACATTTCTGTCAGCAGACACAGAGTGCAACTCCCGCCGAAGAGCAAGGGCTGTACTAAAACTGTTATATTTTATGATGTCTTTATTACAACATGCTGACATCAACCTGTTAATGGCATCATTGTGACATCATTGGGTGTCGTATTGAGAAAAATTGAAAGTGTGTTGTACCGCTCTCTCCATGTGCTTTCATATGATATATTACTCAATATGATTTCTTTAAAATGGTTTTCAAGGTCAACTTTGACCTTGGGTGCTACTAATGAAGATAAAGACAATCCATTTAAAAAATTGTGGATGATATAAAGTTTACAGCTTTTTTTTCATATTCTGTGTGACTTTAACATTGACACAATTTTCACTAAAATTAAATCAACTCGAGCTGTTATTGGTATCTACCATCACACCAAATGTGAAAATTATATCATAAAAACCGTGGACACTAAACTGCTAACAAGCAGACAGACAAATGGTACCGATTACATACTTCCTCCCTTTGGAGGAAAAATAAACACTAGTGATCCGGTTCCACTGGCAGCCATATAATACCCATGTATGACAGATAATGTGTGATGCCTCCGATCATGAGCTGTGTCTTTCCTTCTCTGTACTTTTCTCCTTCCATCATCCTGGTACAAGTTCATCTTGGTTTGATCTGAGCAGACTCTTTTAGATGTTTTCTGACAAAGTCTAATCTGGCCTTCCTTTTCTTGAGTGTAACCAGTGGTTTGCACCTTGTTGTAAACTCTCTGCATTTCCATTCATGAAGGTGTCTCTTCATTCTAGACTTATGTTGATTTGCTACCTTCACAACAGTGTTCTTGGCTCGATGTTGTTGGATGTTTTGGCGTTGTTTTTCCTAACCATGCAAATAATTCTGCAGTCAAGCACTTTAGTTGTCTTCTGTGGTCTTTAAGGCCTTTTGATGTTGCTGAGCTGGCCAGTGCATTTCTTCTTCTTTTTTAAGAATGAACCAGATTGCTCATTTGGCTGTTCCTACAGTTGTTGTTGTCTCTCATTTAGGTTTATTTTGGTTATTCGGCCTCCTGCGCCTTCATCAACATCATCTGGAATCAACTCCATACTTTTTATCTGCTTATCTTGTCATCGAACAAGGAAACAGGACACACCTGGTCATGAAACTGGCAGTCAGTTGTTTGACTGTGTAAGAAATGGCTGTAATACCTAAACAGTCAGTTCATCACTTTTGTTAAATACATTGAGTTAAAGCTAAAGTCTGCACTTCTGTCATATTGTAATAGTTTGATGTAGAATGAACCGTGGTGGTATATAGAAACAAAACTACAAAAACATATTGACCTAACTGTATATTTCACTCTGACTTATTTTCACTTTCTCACCTGCGCTCTGCTGTTTCTGTTGGTTTCCTTCATGTGTTTCTGATCTCTAATGCCCTGTGTTTGCTGTAGCATTTCTGGATGAAGCAGAGAGGAAGTATGTGTTTGAATGTGATACTGAAGAGCAGTGTGCCGAGTGGATAGACTCCATTATCAAAGCAAGGTAGGACTGACTTTTCTTCTTTCTTATTCCAGGGAGCACAGAAGCTTACAGACACTTACAGCCGTCAATAAGTGATTAATAAATGGAGAAAAACTTAACTTTTAAACCAAATGTATTTTTTTGATCGGGTGTCAAATAATATCCCACAAAGGTCAGAACACACTCACTGCGTACTCCTGTTAAACTGAGCTTTAAAGCAAATATTTAACCAGCCACGTGACAGAAACTCATTGGAGTTAGCCAAGTAAACACAGTCATGATGATCTGCTGAAGTTCAAACTAAGCATGGTGCCGGTAGTGATGGTCAAGACAAAAAAAGTAAAACCCTTAACCCCCACAGTGAGTAGTTTTGTTTTTTCTATTTGTTTAATTTCCTATATTACGTATTTAAAAACACAGAGCTGTACTGACTACATATGCTCATAAAGTCTAAAAGAAGAGCATTTTGTGTGTGTTTTCTAACTTAATAACCAAATAATGAAAAGCTGTGTTCTGCACAGCTGAATATGCTTACACATCTATGCCATTTGAACAGTGTGGGTAGAACAAGTGACACCTCACATAGTAACAGACTCACATGGATGAAACTGTCACAAATGAATGATTTTGCTGTTTTCAGAGGCACAGTGTTAGAAATGTGACTGTTAAACGGCTTCAGTCTAATCCACAACAGCTCTGACATATTGTTTTAAAGCTTACTGGGAATGCATAATACTCCCAAACAGCAGAGGATATCTGAGGAGGATCATAGCGCTCTAGCTTCTCCTTTGGGCTTCAGTGAGTCTGCCGGAAAAGTTGTCAGACCTGGCAGCTGTGGCGTCGGGCACATTTAATGTCGCGCTTGATTAATGTATCTGCTAACTGCTAATTGAGTGGTAGCTCAGACAGACCTGCTGGGCTTCATGTGAGCAGACAGGCGAAGAGAAGATGGGAGACAGAGAGACACACGGAGTCCATTTCTCACAAATAGTAATCATCATAATAATAGTAATACACTATATTTTTGTAGTGTATTGTTATTTTAATAAAACACAGTTTACAAAGTGCATTGACAGAAGTGCAAAAGCAAAAGGGTACACAGCCATTAAAGTCACATAAATACACACATATATGTTCAAAAAAGAATAAAAATGTGAATAAAATTAATGAACTACTGGAGCAAGGATCGACTTAAAAGCAAGTCTATAAAAAGAAAGAGGAAGTGATTCTGCAAGTCTGTTCTCTTCAAGAAGGTCATTACAGGATCTAAGGCTGTGAGCAAGCTCATACGGGGTCAGTAGTTCTGCTATGAGCCCAGACAAGGATGAGCTAATCAGTGAAATCCTAAAATCAGATTTAAACCACAGAGGAAGGAAGCAGAAAGAAGCCAGGGTAGGGGTCATATGATGCTGTCTGCTAAAATCAGTAAGAAGCCTAGCAGAAGAGCACCCATTCATATTTTAGCTTGTTTACATAAACCAATAAGAGATTTTATTAGTGGACAAAAAGTAGACACAGATCAGCTGAACAGGTCAATGGTATGAAACAAAAACATTTGTTCTTTATTCAACTTTTAACTTTTGTTTAACTTTTTTTATTTAAGCAGTTTTTTTTGTATAGTAACAGTAGTAATAATAGTAACTATATTAATAAGATGAGCTATAAAAATACTACAAAATCAGCAATGCAAAGCTGTGTTTCTGCCAGACAAATGTATTGAAAATAAAGAGTTGTCCATCTTGGTAGCAGAGTGTAAAATTCATTGTGCTTAGACCTAACAGGAGGTCAACTGAGGCCAGGCAGACTGCCGGGTTTGTAACACACTGGTGGAAATCCTGAGCTTGCGTAACTTAGCTAGCATGGCCCAGCTACCTGTCAACTAGCAACAAACAATTAAAATGTTCCTGTGCGGAACATTTTAAGTCGATCCTTGCTCCAGAGGAAGTTCCTGTGACTGTGTTTAATGTTACAAGCTGAGTTGCAGCTCTGATCTTTACTGTATTTGTCTAACATTATATCCCCCTAAATGTCAAGTTCATTTGTTGTCTGATCTCTTGCAGTTACGAGTTCATGAGGAAGAATCTTATATTCTATCGAACAGAAATCCACAGGCTCACAGGGAAGGTGAGACCCCTCGCAGCAGCACGCCGGTGCGCTAAATGCCACACAGATGGTGCTTCTAATCAGCAGCGTTCATACCGTGGGATGGTTACAGTGCGGTTTGGAGTTCATATTATCATCACCATCAATAGCAGACAGACTGGTAGATTAATGAAGGGAGATGGTTTTGGTTTTGCTCGGCAATGCTGAGCTCTCTCGGCTGCTAAGATTCATGTAAACAACACTGCGGAATTTCATGATGATTCTCAAAGCACACGACGAAACATGCCAGAGAAAGCTCAATTAGCAATGTGTCTCTCTAGAAACAATTTCCTAGTTACTCGGGATGAGACAGGCTGCAAAAGCTTTTCTCCCTGTGTTGTACATTTGATTGTGCATATAATTATTCATTGCAGTGTGAGCCGCAGCTGAAATCCCACTAATCTCTGGAGATCTCAAAAATCTCTAAGTAAAAGCCAGGCTTTCAGACCTCTAGGTTTGAGTGCTTTTCTATTTGTTTAGTTCTTTGAGTCTGATTTTGCTGAAGTAAGCATTTCATATAAACTCTGATTCTGCTTCAGTAACAGCTAATTTGCCCTGTACACTGTTTTACTAACTGCCTGCTTTCTCCACAGGACCCCTTGGAGCAGTATGGTATATCCGATGAGGCTCGTTTCCAGGTCAGCAACGGTCGGCCGCTTGTGGCTAGAGATACCTCCTCCCTGTAGCGTCCTGTGTTCACATTATATGTTTTATTTTGATTAGTTCACTCTGCCATTCCAGCACTGGTTTGAAAGCCACGGCGTTATCGCCCACAATCTTGCTCCTTAGCGCTTTACTGCGCTCCATTTATTATATCTCGGGTTGCCTCAGACCTATGCAGGTGTCTTAGGTAATGTAAAGCCATCCTCAGTTTAACCCTGCTGCATCTTTGTCAGTCATTACAAGCAACACAATGCTTTGGTTGAGTCAACACTATCATATTTGTGATTTCAGGGCATTCTCATTTGCCTTTTCTGTGTCATTTTCAGACTTCTGGCCCAGTTAATCAGTTGCCTGTATAAACATTTTATGTTTTCTACTGTAGATGCTATACATTCAGACAATGTGATTTCAAGAGCGACTTTCATTCAGGACTATTAGTAATGTGAGTAGAACTGTGTTCAAAATATCTAATTTGAGGACATATTAACACGTAAACCATTGTTTTAACGGATCCTTTTAAAAGAAGCTTACAATTAACAGCGTGCCTGATTTAGAAAACCTTTGGCAGTATTCCTGCCCTGATTTGAACTGTTTTTGAGTCTTTTGAGCTGCTGAGTTGAGCCACATATTTTGCTCAGTGTCTGTGAAAAAGGCAAAGCTGTCCAGATGTGTATTTATCATGTTATGCCTCATTGTTAGTGTTTGAGACAATACTTTTGCACATGTTATTGGGTGTTGAGGGTTGTTTCTTTGATTACAATTATCGTAATTTACTTGATCAGCCTACTGTACCTTTTCTTGTGGCACTTTGATTCAGATCCCTTTGTGTAAGCTGTTGAACCATATGTTTAAAAACCAGGCTCTTGGCATGATTCAGGAAACAAAAATAAACAAATCACATGGATATTTGTGAAATCGAGAGCTGACATTTTGCTCTCAACTCAAGTTTCCTGTAAGACTTTCTTGCATCTTTCAAATTAGTGAAATCTTTGTTTTGCACATAGAACTTTTGTTTTCAGTTAACAACATCTGCTTCACTGGCATCTCTTTTTATACTAATAAAGCCATTTGAAAGAAACTTTAAATTCGTGCAGTGTGTCATCTGTCAACCAAAAGTGAAAGCATTTGATAACACACATACAGACACACACAAATGTGTGTCGGTGGCTACATCCAGCTCTTGTAAATAGTCTACAGTCTTCAATCTGATTACTTTTTTCAAAACGTTTGTAAGGGATTACATTGCAAAACGGTAATTAGAACTTTTTCACGTTTTACTGCGTTACTAAAACCGTGATTTTTGTGAGAACGTCTCATGACAGTGACCTAAGCGAACAACAGCTGTCTGCAGATCATAATATATCGAAAAGGGACAGAGCGTAGCATGCAGCATACTGACCTTTTTTGAGTTTGATTCCATAAAAGTACAAAACATTAGTGTCCATTGTGAAAGAAACTTTTAAGCGAAAAAACCTTTCCAAGCAAGCACCGAGTGTACTACGACTGTGAAATTCACAGAAAACTGACCGCTGCAGCACACCTGCACCAGGGTAAACCTCCGCCTACCCCAGTCCTGCTTTACAGGTGAAAATAGAGCAACAGGACCCTAGTCTTTGATTTTATTTATTTTCTGCGGTGTTTTACTTGCATCTATTTGAAAGAGTGAGTGTAAACACAAAAATATATTTTATTTTATGTGCTGGAATGTGCAGAAAATAGGTTTAAATGTTAAACAAATTTCTTCCAGTCAGAGAATGTTGCATATAATTTAATTTTTGCTTGATGCATAAAGTTAAAAGATTAAAACTAATAAAACAAGTTTTAAAAAGAGACTTTTCCATTTGATTACATTTTGTATGATGGATTATGCAGAAAAAGTAGAATTGGGCTGAAAGATCTATCACTTTATCACCTATTCAGGTTGTAAATCGTGTTTTTAAAAAGTAACTAAGTAACTAAGTAATTAATTACTTTTGAAAATAAGTAATCAGTAAAGTAACGGGATTACTTTTTGGGGGAAGTAATCAGTAATTAGTAACTGATTACTTTTTTCAAGTAACTTGACCAACACTGTCTATAGCACATTGAAATACAGGGCTGCTGGGGTTCTTAATACATTTTGGCCTGCCAGGGTGTAGCTGGAGCCCCTGTGCACACACCAAACTAAACAGACAGGCACACCTCCACAGCTACTACAAATACACAAAATGAAACAAAAAGGAAAGTTGATGCTGAAGGCAAATAATTTCAGCTAAGGTGAGACTGAGCTTTCGTATTTCCCTGGTGTGAAGAAATGCTGTGTATCCATTTTCCATAAGCCAATTTCTGTCATCAAACGACACAATTTCCTTTGTCATTTTGATGTTTGAATCCACACACCAGCAAAGGAGGAGTTGTGAACAGGGAGCTGAGGCTTCAAAAAGTCAATGAAGTGAGAAGAGGCATGCAACTTCAGCACAGCAGACTGTTTTGGGGTTTTTTTAGCCCAGTCTTAAAGCAAGTTTTCATTTTTATGTGATTTTCACTGGACTCTGCAAAAGTTGTGCCAGTAATATCCTTTTGGGTACAAAACAACGCTAAATCATCAGCCCCCCACCACCATGCTGACAGTTGTCAGGATATGGAAATATTTGAAATATTTTATTTTTAATTAAATAATAAATTACTTTAGTAATGTTTAAATAAATAAGATAATTAAAAATTAATTTGTAAATAAATTTACAAATGCATAATTATCACACAACTCATTATTAAGGCACAGAATTCTTTATTTTGATGTGCGTGACTGTTCTTGTCCTCCACAATAGGAGGTCTGCATGAATTTATTCTTTAGTCACAGACACCACAGAGGCCACACCCGAAAGAATGAAATCTAAAAGTGTCCTTCAAGCATTAATTTATTGAAATACTCATTTATAATTATAATCCTGATTGTACCATCTCTTAAATGGTGATATTGATTAGTCTGTCAACTTATACAGTCAGGATTATTAGACAGTCAGGAACTGCCAGAAAGCAGAAAGATGCCCAACGGATTTCTGATAGACCATCCCAGCCTTGCCGTAATGGTCTATTTGATTCTCCTTTGTTGTTTATTTTATTTTCACTTGCTGAATACGGACATACTTTACTGGGGAAAGAAAGGGAGAAAGAAAGAGGGAAAGAAAAACAGCTGAGAAGAGGGACGGGGAAAAAGTGCAAAAACCTAAAACCAACAGAATAAGCAGACAAAAAAATATTTTTATACAAAAATATTTGTTTATTTCGATCACTCTTGGCCAGATCTCTCTTACAAAAAAGTATATTTTTTTAATGCCAATGGGATGGTTTATCTGGATAGATAAAGGTTATATAAGCTTCACTTTGCCAGTCTAAACGTTACAAATATATAATCTCTTTTGCTGTTAAGGTGAGTAAAAACCAGACAATGGAAAGATACTGGCTTTGTAGTACAGGCCTCTGGAAACACACACATTATATAAATAATTATTTATTAAGTGTATTGAATTAAACCTTTTTGTTCACTAAATAGTGTTTGATGTTTTGTCATATTGTTTTTTTAAACTATCATGCAAATACATCACCGTTGAATGTGGAAATAAAATAAATTTTAGTATCAACGCTGATGCTCAAACATGAATCCACAGTTTAAGAAAGTAAAATATTAAAATTTATGTTTTTTAATCGCATTTTTGTTGCATTTGAGATTCTGTTCTCTGTGGCATGACCTGAACTGCTACTCATTTTAAAACCTATGCTAAATCTTTGACTATAAACTGGTGCGACTATAATCTTGTTTAGCTTCGGTTGCCGGTTTAACCCAAAGGTCTGGTTTTACTGACAGCGTTCAGTCGAGTGGGACACGTTTCCTTAGCAACGGAAAATGTGTGATTCAAAAACAGCGACGTCACGTACTTCCCGTGATGCTTAGCGAGCCTAAATTGAATGCTCGGCAAAAGAAAACATTTGTATTCTGTGTGTGTCGATTTTACGGGTAAAAAAGCACAAAACAACACATTTGAACTGAGTTAGAAAACACTACGAGAACCAAATTAACAGTGCATACAGGGGAAGCGTTTGCTGGGGGAAAGGTAGGTGCTAATACGAGAAATATCTTACGTCGGTTTACACAGCTGAGCTAGCGTTAGCATTAGCCTAGCTTTCTGTGCTGGGTCGTTGGTTTATTTATATTTTTTTATTCGTATTTCAGCGATAATCACCAGAGATAGCAGTATTTCGCTTTGTGGGATATGCAAGTAAGTGACTGCTGTTGGGTTGCGTTTCAAAGTTACAAGACTAAAGTTTTTATAAAGATAATTTAAGTGCTGTTAGCATGTCATAGTCCACAGCCGCAGCTGATCATAGGTACTGGTGTGTCATTGTCATTTAATTACACGTCGGTGGTTGGTTGGTTAGTTAGTTAGATGGAGATGGAATGAAACCAAAAAAACTCTACATTTTAACTAGTGATTGGTTTATCTTTGTTATTCTTCCGGAGGGTTTTAATGCAGCTTTATTGCCTCATTGATCAATTCAAAGCAGTTTCTCTGGGGTTTACTGCTCCATGTAGGTGACTCTTAGCGTTGTCGTTTGATAAACGGTAAGTTCAAAGCGTTTTAAATCAGTCGAATAACGGGTTTATTTATCTAACAACAAATACACCGTGTATGCCGATGTTTGACAGGTAGCTATACACGGTGCCATTTCCTATATAGGATAAATGCGTTTATCCAATATAGGATAAACACATCGTCAATGAACGCATCTTGTGAGTGAACTTTGTGGTCTTGTCCTGTTCTCAGGATCATGGATCAGGACTATGAGTGCAGGCTCCTCAGACAGATCAATATCCAAAATGAGAATGCAAGTCCCATTGTAAGTAAATACAAGGGTTTTTTGTCTATTCTGTCTTGACTCCTTGTATGTAATGTTCCTCCTCTGAACAAAAGCTAATTTTGCTGTCTAATTAAGACTAGTCAAATCTGCAAGTAATCTTGAATAAGGTCATTGTCTTGATTTTTAAATGATGATATCCCCTCCCAGGAGGGACGTGAGGGTGGTGCTTTCCATGTATTATAAGGAAAAAAATGGTTTCACATGGCAGTCTATTGACACTGTCACCACTGTTGAGTAAAAACAAGACCTAACTGGCCAAAAGACTGGCTTTTGTGAATGTTGCCTCCTGTTGTTATCACCTCAAACAAACGCACCATCTGCCATCTAAATTATGTTCCTGTTCCGTTATTGAGTTTTCAAATCCACTCCGAGGCCTGTTTGTGTTTGGCGTAGAGTAAAAAAAAAACCCCACAATGCTGTCTTCTCTTTTCCCTTGTGCAGAAAGCTGTAGGAGCGGTGCGATCTATGACACCCACCAGCTCCCCCCTGTCCTCTCCTAGCAAGCATGGTGATCGCTTCATTCCCTCCCGGGCTGGAGCCAACTGGAGTGTCAACTTCCATCGCATTAATGTGAGTCTGCCACAACAGCAAATACACCAAGCACTCTTCTGCCTGTCCTACCAAAAGAACAGTGCTCTCAAGATGAAAGTGTTTGTTTTGTTTTTTCTAATACACTTAAGTTTACAGAATTGGTTGAGAGTGATCATTTATTGATTATGATTTTTTTTAACACAGGAAATTGAAAAGTCGCACAATCAAAATAGGAAAACCAAAGATGGCACCACTGACAGCAACAAAGGTAATCCATTGCTTTTCTCTTAAATGATGACAAACTGTGTTTCCACCTGCACCTCTCTTGTCACAAGCATTTAAATTGTGAATGAGACAAAATCTGTTTTTGCTTTTTTTGTGTGTGTTCAGTTTTCTTTACTTTAGCTTCTGTCTGAATGTTTGTGTAGTTGGAATTTAGTTTCACCCCTGTGTTTGTTCATTCAGACTTTATTATTAAAGTCTGAACTTATTAGAGTGAAAGCTCTTAATGGTGCTGTAAATTTGCTCAAAATAAGGTTGGTTATATGTCACACTTAGGTGTGTGTTTTTCTTTTTGTTTTTTGTTTTTCAAAGCTATCGTAATGGATAAAAGATGATGGAAAAAACTTTAGCTTATATTTTATCATGATATTTAGTTACTGAATAATTATCATGATAGTCATGTATTATGAGTTACTCGCTTTCCCATCCCCAAGTGAAATATGTTTTTCTGTGTTGTAGATGTACTTTAGGCGTGAGTTTTATCCATTTTTCAGTTCATTTCCACAGGTATCTCTTTCTGCTCCAGTCAAACTTGATAATTTGACCTTCTCTTGTTTACTAAGCCTGGGCAGGCTCATGGAGACTGCAGATAAGGGCTAAACAAAGCTTAGTGGAAAATTCTCCCTGATCTTCAGAGATGTGAGCGAGAGCTGAGAAATTGCAAAGGGAGCACAGGGTTTGAAGTTAATCATTTTGACAGCCTGGTTTGATTTCCCCTCTGTCTGTTCCTTTGTCTTCAGCGGACGGTCTGGCTTACTCAGCTCTGCTGAAAAATGAGCTACTAGGAGCAGGCATTGAGAAAGTCCAGGACCCCCAGTCAGAAGATCGTCGCTTGCAGCCATCTACGCCTGCCAAGAGGAGCCTTTTTAGTGTAAAAAAAGATTAATGTTTTTGTAACAGGCAAAGTGTTTTTTGTTTTACGGTGGGTTTTGTCTGCATTAGAAATAATCTGTGTGTGTGTAGTATTCTGTAAGTACCAAGAGAGCTCTTCCCGAAGAGGATGGAAACACAGTCTCTCCCTATTCACTATCACCTGTCAGCAGTAACAGGTAATTAAATTTTCCAGCTAAATGTGAAAGGGCCATTTCTTAATATGGGGAGAAAATTTTACTGTGTTGCTTAAATGTTATTGTGCTTTGCAGTCAGAAACTTCTTCGATCACCACGAAAACCAACACGCAAGATTTCTAAAATTCCTTTCAAAGTTCTGGACGCTCCAGAGCTTCAAGATGATTTCTACCTCAACCTAGTGGACTGGTCCTCTCTGAATGTGCTCAGTGTGGGACTGGGTACCTGTGTCTACCTGTGGAGTGCCTGTACCAGCCAGGTGTGTGTGACATGTTAGCTGAGAAAACCTCTGTGATAGCGTGTCATACTTAATGAAAAAGACATAACTGAACTACCTCCTGGATCCATCTGCATTAATCTGTCTCCTTTGTCTGGCACTTTTCAAAACTTTAGGTGACTCGTCTTTGTGACCTTTCTGTAGAAGGAGACTCTGTGACGTCAGTGGGCTGGTCAGAGAGGGTGTGTTTTTCTTTCATTGATTCTTGTCTTTGCAAGCTCTCGTCCAGGACTTAAAACAATGCTGTAATAAAGCCTGCACAGCTGGCCTTTTTTACAGTTTCTAACAGCAGAAAAAAAGTCAGAAACTGAGTGTTCAGAGCACTCTACAGCCTGAACTTTGGGTTCATAGTGATTGTTTTTAAAAATATGACTTTAATTATTGATTCTTTGGATATGTTTATGAAAGTTTGAGAATTCACCATCGCATTCTGTCATATATATGAAATATATGACAGAAAGTAAGGAAAAGCATAATTGATTCACTTTGAAGGTCTGCCATGAAACAAGACTGTTTCTGGATATTTCAAAGAAATTCAAGCTGATTTATGATTTCAGGCTTTTAACCTATGCTGTAACTAAGAAAAGGCTTGAGGGTATTTGCACTTGCTCTTGTCTTTGTGCCATTGTAAGATTAGACTCCTACTTGCCAGTATCATCTTCAAAGTGTGCTGTCTATTTTTAGGGTAACCTGGTAGCTGTAGGCACCCACAAAGGCTATGTACAAATCTGGGATGCAGCAGCAGGGAAGAAGCTCTCTGTGCTAGAGGGACACACAGCCAGAGTGGGTAAGTTGAAAGTCTATGGAAATGAAGGCAGAGACAGTCATTCAAGCTTCATTTATTTTCACGCAGTTGTTTAGCAACATCTCTCATTCATGATCGGTAAATCGTCTCCCCTGGTCATCATTCCCTGCTTCCAGGTGCTCTAGCATGGAATGCCGACCAGCTGTCGTCTGGAAGTCGTGATCGGGTGATCCTGCAGCGGGACATCAGAGCACCGCCTCTCCAGTCAGAACGTCGGCTCCAAGGACACAGACAGGAAGTCTGCGGGCTCAAGTGGAGCACAGACCACCAGCTTCTAGCCTCGGGTGGAAATGATAACAAGGTATGCAAAGAATCTCACCCATGCCTTTGTCTGTGCCACATTTTTATCGGGGTCCCTTTTTTATAAAAAACGTCAAAAAATTTTCTGTCCTCTTGTTATTGCAACCTGCTGTCTGCAGTTACTCGTGTGGAACCACTCAAGTGTCCTCCCAGTGCAGCAGTACACGGAGCACTTAGCTGCAGTGAAGGCCATCGCCTGGTCTCCTCACCAGCACGGCCTGTTGGCTTCTGGAGGAGGCACTGCCGATCGCTGCATCCGCTTCTGGAACACTCTGACTGGCCAGCCTCTGCAGTGCACTGACACCGGCTCTCAGGTCTGCAACCTGGCCTGGTCCAAGCACACTAACGAACTGGTGAGTCACCCCATGTCTTTGACTGCACTCTGCTCCTGTGAAATAGAATACATGCATCTGCTTTTAAATACGGACATACACCAAGGATAATTTTAGGGCTGTTGGTGAGGGGGTTTTTTTTGCTATTCAGTAGCATTCAACTCAGTTTTTATTTATCTATTTTTCTTTTTTGTGTGTGTGTTTTTGGCTGGAAAATACGATGGAAGCAGTGATGTGGAATTGTTGATTTTTATCAGATGGTAGACAAACCTGCCAGCTAAATAAGTGGAAAAAACTGTTCCTCCTCTGCAGGTCAGCACGCACGGTTATTCCCAGAATCAGATCCTCGTGTGGAAGTATCCATCTCTAACTCAAGTGGCCAAGCTTACGGGGCATTCCTATAGAGTACTTTACCTGGTCAGTATATTTTTTTTCCTTTATAACTAAGTTAAAGATGATCTTAACTTAAAAGAAAACTGTAAAGCAGAAAAAAATAGTCACGGAAAAAAAGTGCAAGGAAATGATCCTATAAAACTAGACTCACTGACTGACCCTTTAAGAAGTGTCACTGTTAGATATCCAAAAATAAAAGGGTGACACTGACACAGAGCTTCTCAAAAATAAAAATAAAAATGAGTGAAACTGACATTTTCTACCTCTTTCTGATGTTTTGTTGTGCTGTTGTGAGTGATTTCTGTGCATCACTTTGGCTTTACACCAACAATTAATATATAGGAATGCACATGTAAACTTCAGAAGCATTTTAATTAATATTTTATGTGCTGAAAGCAAATATAGTGAATTTTAGATAGAAGAACCATAAAAATTATATTTTAATAAATAATTACACTTAAAGCAAACTAAAATGATAAAATCCTTCCTGTGCCCACTTCAGATTCCTGTAATTACATCAGAATCAGGATACTTTATTAATCCCAGAGGAAATGATGTAGCTGTTACAGTGGTGCATATTCAGTGTTTAATAATAACTTGCATGCAGGCTATGTCACCTGATGGGGAGGCCATCGTGACGGGGGCTGGAGATGAAACTCTGAGGTTCTGGAACGTCTTTAGCAAGATGAGATCCACTAAGGCATGTTTTCTTCCCATTTCTCACTTTCTCTGTGTTGGGATTCCTTGAATGCAGTTTTCATCACCTGTGTGTTATTTTTGTAATGGTCTCTGTCTAACGTTCACCTTCCTCCTTTCAGGAATCAGTGTCAGTGTTAAACCTCTTCACCAGGATCCGGTAGTCTGCACTGTGCGGGGAATAAAAACAGGAAGGGAATTTGTCTTTGCATGTCTCCTGGTGTAAATGGGGCCTCTTTGAACACTCACCTTAGTACTCTGCAGAGGTCCCCCTCGACTGCCCTTAGTTAAGTTGTAGCAGAAGATGAGAGGAGACACATAGACCGAGTATCGAGGGCAGAAGAAATGCACACAGTATTCCACTTCCTCCTGAATGATGGAGCCACTGCCGCCTCCAGTTTCGGGGCCTTTATCTCCCCGTGTCTGCAAACAGACGTTGTGCATACCTGCCAAATATTGAGTTTGTCCTTGTGATCGTTTATTTATTTTCTGTTTTTGTTTAGTTTTTTGTTGTTTGTATGTTTTTTGCTCCGTTTTTTTTTTTTACATTTTTAACATATGTTATCGATTTATTTGCTGCAAAGGCTGGTTGACTTAATTTCATGTGCAAAACTGCAGTTTTTTGGTCTGATCTGTGGAGCAAGTTTGATTTTGTTCAGGTTTGCAGAAAAAAAATTCCAAGTTTGCGTTACCTTTTCCTGAGGGGCAATAATGTTTCGTGTACACTGATAAAAGATTCATAATCTTGTGCCATTTTGTTAATAGTTAACAAGGATTCAGTGAAAGAGCCTGATCTTTCTCTTTTTTTTTTTTTTTTTTTTAAGAAAAATCTGACATTTTTATTTTAGTTAATGAAAATAATAATCAAACATGGCAAACATTACTTCATTATCTCCCAAAACAATTTGTTTTTTGGAGATTATCTTTTCCTAATTGAAAAGCAAGCCAAGGAAAATTAAAAGGAAATAGCTTTGGCTTATCATTGTAGTTTACAGCAACCGCTAGCGCACAGTAAAAACATTTGTGATTAAACCAGATGGTGAAATGCTGCTGTGTAAAGAACTTCTGCTTTGTGCTATGTCTGTAACATATTCAAGCTTGGGGCGCTCATTTTTTTGCTACTGCAAACTTCTTCTTTGTCAGGCAGTCATGCTGCTGAACTTTGTTTTTTAATCTGGAGAAACATTTCATATCCTCTGCCACATTTTCTTTGAATGTTTCAGTCACCTACCTTTGAACGAGCGCTATTTATTTGTCTTGTGAAAGTTTAGAGTACAGAGTGAAGAGGTTTGCTTAGCGAGGTTGTCTGAAGGGAGCTGATGGTCAACTCTCTCAATTTTAATGTCACTTAAAGACAACGCTGGCAACTTCAGTTATTGAACGAATGTTTAAAAAAAAAAAGAAATATTTCTGTACTGGAACATGAACAACAATTAAATTGCCATATCTTGTAACTTAGTGCTGTTTTATTGGGCTGTAACTACTCCTCAAGTTGTTAGTAATACTTTACGTTCCTGCTTTGTCCTTCAGCCAAACATTCATCTGTTTAAACTAAAGGGTGTCTTTAGTTTGCAGTTATTCTCAGTTATTACACGTTTGGTTATATTTAAATATTTTGATTCTGGTTTCTAAACTGAGATGTGAACATTTTCAAACTGTTTTACAGTTAAAACAGATAAGATAAACCTTTATTAGTCCCACATGCAGGAAATCTTTTGGTCATGGCAGAAAGTACAAGTTAAGAGCAGTAAAAATTGAGAAAACCCCCCCAATAGAATAGAATAAGATAAAAAATAACATACTATACAAATAGAATAAAATACTTTCTTATATTGGGAAGATTGCACTTGGTACTATTGCATATCAGTGAGATAGGGTGAAATTTACAATTGTGTATGGGATGTGTGTGTGTGTGTGTGTGTGTGTGTGTGTGTGTGGTCATCTGCAAAGACCATGTTGTAGAGTCTGACAGCAGCAGGAAGGAAATACCTGTGTAATCTCTCCGTCCCACACTGTGGGTGCCGCAGCCTACCACTGATCAGAGTCTCCTGCATGGGGTGGGAGATGTTGTCCAACAGGGATGACAGGTTAGCCACCATTCTCCTGTTACTGACCACCTCCACTGGGTCCAGAGGGCGTCCTAGAACAGAGCTGGCCCACTGCTACCCCAGCAGACCACACCGTAAAAGATGGCTGAGGCCACCACAGAGTCATAGAAGGCCTTCAGGAGTCGGCCCTTCACTCCAAAAGACCTCTGCAGCAGGTACAGCCTGCTTTGCCCTTTTCTGTAGAAAGCATCTAAATTGTGAGTCCAGTCCAGTTTATTGTTCAGATGAACACCAAGGTACCTGTAGCTATCCACAGCCTCAATGTCCATACCTTGGATGTTTAGTGGTTGCAGTGGAGGATGTTTATGCCTGTGGAAGTCTACCACCAGCTCCTTGGTTTTACTAGTGTTGATCTGGAGGTAGTTCTGCTGGCACCAGTCCACAAAGCCTTGGGCCAGCACTCCTTATTCCATGTCGACCCCATCAGTGATGAGGCCAACTATTGCAGAGTCATCAGGGAACTTCTGCAGGAAGCACTGGGTGGAGTCGTGAGAGGAGTCTGCAGTGTAGATGGTGAAGAGGAATGGAGCCAGAACCGTTCCCTGTGGGGCCCCCATACTGCAGACAACCCTGTCCGATCCTGAGTTGTCACATACTGTGGTTGATTGTTGAGGTATTCCAGTATCCATGTTGTGAGTTGATGGTCCACTCCTGTGTTCTCTAGCTTGTCCTTCATAACTGAGGGAAGAATGGTCTTAAAGGCACTGGAGAAATCAAAGAACATGATCCTCACAGTGCTTCCAGTGGTCTCCAGGTGAGAGATTAAATGATGTAGGAGGTGAATGACAGCATCATCCACTCCAGTGCCAGGCTGGTAGGCAAACTGAATTCGGTCCAGTGATGAGCTCATCAGGGGGCGAGGCTGAGCTAGGACCAGCTGCTCCAGGTTCTTCATCAGGTGGGATGTCAGAGCCACCGGCCTGTAGTTGTTGAGGTCCTCTGGACAGTTAAAACTTTAATAGAGCTATAACAATATAGTCTCAGTTTCCTGTTCTTAGATGAGAAGAGTGCCACCACTGTGGTCTTCTCCTGCTGTAGACCAGAAATCCCAGCAGATTAGCAGTTTCTGAAATACTCAGACTAACCTGTCTGGCACCAACAACCACGCCACATTCACAGTCAATTAAATCACCTGAAATGTTGTACCTAACAAAGTGTCTGTGGCTTTTATGTTTTGATTCTGTGTTTTTCTCTCTTATTTTGGGTTTTCACTTATTTTGTCACTTATACAAACACCTCCCAACAGATTTGTCTTGTAGTATTGTCAGAACTAAAAGTGAACACCAGAGGGAGCCATCCTATGTGCTGGTCCAAATTGAGTGATTCAGTGATGCGCTGGTGCTACCACACCGCAGAATCTACCTGAACAAAGCTACCTCAAAGGTGAGGATCAGATCTTACATTCAAAAGAGGAATAATTTGATATTAACAGTGTTGGTTGTTTTTATAGCAAGCTTCTGGAAAGGGTAAAAATCTGACCAGACAAACCCCATGGGGCATGTGGTTTCATTTTACCCTCAGTTTAAAACCATATTTGTTCAAACGGGAGCTTTTAACAGCCAGAAAACATCCCGCGGCCTCACCTGGTTTCCAGGAAGTGTGCAAATTTTCATCATATTACCAGCCCAGCCCACACAAGCATAGTTTTGACCCAGAGCATGAAAAATAATGAATGTTCACTGCCTCCCAAAGCTCCCACACCTCTGCTTGTGCCCTGTTGCTTATCCAAACTCCCTCTTACACATTCAAACAGCAAATGGATTTTATCAGTGTAAACAACAGCTGAAGGGTCCAAATGCATGAATAATGATGGCTGATGTTGAATAATTATGGTGCTCTGGTTTTATTTTAATTTGAAAAAACTGAAATGATCCACAGCTTTGTTGGAATTTGACTATTAATAAGTAGGGCTTAACAAACAAAGATTAAAAAAAAAAAAAGAAGAAAGAAAAATATCACTGCTAATTGAGTGGCTTCAAAAATTAAAGGTCTTTTTCATGAAGTGTTTGCTTTTTTTTTCTGTGATGAAAATCAAGTAGTGTAGGCCTAAGTGACTCAGCTCTATCAACACCAAAGAGCCCGAGCTTCTCTCCCCTTCAGACTCCATTATAATGTCATCGAAATAACATGCATAGTCCATTATAGTGATCAGATAAATCATCTGAATGGAAGACTTTCGGCACAGTCTTCCAGCTCATCTGTGGCTCTCGCTCACTGTGCAGATGTTAACATTAAGCCCTGAAAGCAGAGGGGAGAACAGAGGGAGATCGCTAATATGCATAATCCTACCTCCTGATGTTTCTATCAAGAGGCACCGAGCGCGTGGTTCGTTATACAACTAAAGCCTCACAAGACAGCGAACATGATATTCCCCCAGGTTCCTCCCTAAGCCTGACTCTTGAGTTTCATTGATAAGCAGTCTTTACAGGGATATCAAAGGAACAAAGCTTTTGTGATAGCTGCAGCCACCCAGGTTTCTTCTTTGGTCATTTTGTAAGAAGGAAAAGAGCACAGAGAGTCACTCATGTGACTCATGTCCCACTGACACTCGTCAGTCACCCCAGCAGAACTTTGGCATCCATAAAATGACGGTGGATAGGTAAGGATGGTTTTCTTCAGCCTGTAAAGTGTGACCAGCTGTCAGATAGTGAGCGTCAGAGAAGATGCTATGATTTCAGTATCTCACTGGGGGGAAAAAAGGGCTTAATTGAGCAACCTAACAACTTTGATGAAATGTTGTTCAGGGGAATCAGGAAACATCCTCGGACTGGGGTTAGAGATTTCTTTAATGGAAAATAATAATCAAATAATGAATGGGTGAAATTGTTTAAAATAAGCGAGTGCCAGTTTTAAACATCTTTATTTCTTAACAGTTTAAATTAGGACAATAACAGCAAGAGAGTCCTGGGTTTGAATCCAGCCTGGAGCCTTTCTGTGTGGAGTTTACATGCCCCCCCCTTGTGTCTGTGATGGTTCTCTCTCCGTCCTCCCACAGTCCATAGACACGCATGGCGTTACCTTAACTGGTGATTCAAAAGTGACCATGGGTGAGACAGTGAGCATGAATGTGTTAGTCCTGCAATAGACCTTATGCTATGACAGCTGGGATAGGCTTCTGCTCTGCATCAGACTGGTGACCAGCGGAGGGAGTATGACAGCTGACAGTTGGGATAGGCTCTCGCCTCATGTGGTCTTAACTTGGATAAAGGAAGTAAAAGAAAAGATGGACTGATGATAAACTGCTCCTCAGTAAGTAAAGTTTCTTCCTTTTTCCTGCGTGTCACTGTAAATATCACATTTTAGGCGGGGGTTTTGGCAAAACACTGACAAGATAATTTCCAGACATCACTGTGCTTTGGGAACCTGAAATGAGAATTTTTGGTATTTTATATTTCATCTGAAAATAGAGCGAGAAACTTAACTTGTCAACGTGATTTGATAACATGCAAAATTATGAGCAGGGCTCAAGATTTTTTGCAGTTTTTAAATCATTCTGGTTGCACGATAATAGTTCTCCCGTTTCTCATATAAAAGGTAACAGTGTCTAATTACAGTCAAAGCTTCTTAATAGCCTACGCTGAGGTTTACTAACAGTTATTAATTATAAAATATAATTCACAATGGGTATAATGCAACCTTTTACGCAGACCAAAATTATTGATGCTCCAATGTATTTATTTAATAGCTTCAGTGAGGAGCGTTGCAGTTTTTCTCTGGTCCAGATAAGGAGCTCGAGGAGGCATGAAGCCAAACGGGACCAGTGCTGCTTGATGCTGACTCAGAGAGCTGCTCGATTTTGGAATCATTACAGCGGCAAAACCAAACAATGTTACATCAAAACTTAAAAAAATATTGCAAACTGAAATCACATTCGCCCCCTACAAGCCAATTCACTGACACTGAACTATTAAGTAGGTCAAACACTCTGAGTAATTGGATAATTTGACTCTTATGCCATTTGCATTTACTGTTGCTCTAACGCAGAAATCACTGTCCAGCATTCTACTGTGTCTCTAAGATGATAAACATGTTATGTTTGGGTGGCTTGGGTGTGTTTTACAGTATGGACTATGAGAGGTCTTCTGGGAACCTGTATTTGATTTGGCTGTCCTCAAAGAAAGATACAAGACTTTTTTTTTTGTTTCATCCTGCTAACCTTGACATCTTCTTTTCTTTTAAAAAACTATTAGGATGCAAAGGTTGAAAAGAGTATTTCCCATAGACTACATCTTTTATTAAAACTGTAGCTCAGGAGGTTAGCACAGGTGATCGTAAGGTTGGTGGTTCGATCACTGGATTCTCTAGTTTGCATGCCAAATATCCTTCGGCAAGATACAAACCCCAAGTTGTTCTGTGATGCATCGATTGGAGTGTGAATGTTTGTGAATGTAAGATGTGTAAGAAGAGCCTGTGTGAATGGGTGACTGAGGCAAGTTGCATGAAGCGCTTTGAGTGTTCAGGTAGAGTAGAAAAGCACTGTATAAGAACCTGTTCATTTACCATCTACATCACCAATTCTGTAATCTTAAAACTCTTATGCATATTGTTCTCTGTGGACATTTCTGTTTTTGCAAACTGTTTCACATCACAGGGTTTGCTTACTTCATGTTTTTTAATATATACCATATGCAAAATCCCACCGGCTATTGTATGAGAATTTCAGCAATACAGAAAAACAGAGTGCATTGTGGCAACACCGTTATTTTACAGTATGCCTACTGTAAACCACAACAGCAGTAAAACATGTCATGGGACTCTAGCTTAATGCTAATGTTTAGTTGTTATTACACTCCTTTACTTAGTGTTTCTATTCAAATCACAACTAGCAGCTCATTACTGTAAAATCTAACTGCATGTCCACAAACATGTACCCTGATTCCAGTTTTGTTTCTTTCTTGAACTATGACAAGATTTCAGCTTTGTTATAATTCCCCATACTCCTCGCAGCACATAATTACAGGAACAGTATCAACATTTTAACAACTAGCCTGAAGGTGAACGCTGCTCATGCCCCACTGCAAGCTGAACCTTAACATCGTTCTCAGCCACACAAACACTGGAAACCACATCACACGTACACAACAATCAAAGCCGAAACACCAGTGAGTTGAAACTGCCTAACGATCACAACACTCACACATTAAGATTTGAACATTTTCATTTCCATCAGTCTTTAAGCTTGTCGACGAAAGAAAAACACTATATTATACAATGAAAAACATTAGCATTTGTATTTCTTTATTAAAATTTTTTTTTTTAAATCTGGTCCTTAGCAGGACATATTGTTTCTAATATGTTTCTAAGTTTCTAATTGACAGTATAATTAGAAAAGGACATAAAAAGTATGATTTGTTTGGATGGGTTGCCAGGAGAAAGCCTTTTCTCTCTAAAATGAACCTGGCAGAAGACTTAGGTTTGCAAAGTTGTATCCGAACAAAGTCTATTGGACAGATAATACCAAAATGGAAGTATGTGGTCATAATAGACATTGCCATGTTTGGAGAAAACTAAACACAGCACAAACATCTCATGCCAAGTGCCAAGCACAGTGGTGTATTGGTGATGATTTGGGTTTGTTTTATAGCCACAGGACCTCTGCACCTTACAGTCACTGAGTTGACCATAAACCCCTCCGCATACCAAAGTATTCTAGAGTCAAATCAATGAATAGAGGTGCTGCAATGTTCTGAAATGTGCACAAACTTTGATCAACTGAAGCAACATTGTATAAAAAAAAAGTTCCAATATGTCATATGTAGCTGTTCATTTGAAGCTGTATTAAAAAAATGTTGGAACCTCATGAGGGCTACTTTTTTTTTTAAAATCATACCCCAAAATGTAAAACTTTAGAATTGAAAGCTGTATTTTCCTTATTATATTCATAAAAAATGCCACTTTATTGGACACAGTTTTCTGTATTTTCACATTAATTTCTCAAAATTAAAACCGGATTGAGCTTTGTTCCCCTAAGCACACCACTTGAGCTTCGAGGCATGTAATCTCCACGGCCCTCCCCACGACCACTAACTCATCTTTCCAAATTAAGTAAATGTTCATCTCGAGCTCACAGTTCAGATTTAATTGCATTACATCTGTGCTCTCCACCAAAGCCCGGCTCAGCGGCTCAGGTGAAGTTTATTGCACCGTTTGGGTTTTTAGAATTACGCGCTGACATCAGGCCACAAAATTGCACCGACTCACAGCAAATCAAGCAAAAGCGTTCCCTTAAATAAAAATAGTAGCAGCAATAATACTATTTTCCACCGACATACATCTCCACCCGCCATATGTTTTATTCATATGGTTCTCTAACCTTCACATAATGTAATTTGGCTGCTGGTTTAAGCCGCACCCTTAACAAGGTCTGAAAAAACAGAAAAGAAAAAAAAAATCACGTCAATTGGTCTCCACTCGCAGTCGTCACTCGTCATCGTCCCACCTCCTCCTTGTCTTCTCCGGGCAGCAGACGTATATAAACACACTGATCCATCTTCCTCGAGCTTACCCAGTAACATCACGATAACCATTACGTGGCGCTCAGATGGGAGGGCGCACAGGCTCCGATTGTGGCCGATTTCAATAGAAAAGCCAACAGTGAAAGAGGTGCAGCCTCGGCTACTCATCCAGAACACGCTGCACGAATGTTATGTCGGCATCACCTGTTGTTCCCGTCGATGAACGGTGAGTGGATTTCTTAAACCAATGCTTATTAGCTGGGTATTAATTAATGTGCTGTTTGCTATCGTTTATTTAAGCTGCCTGTCTTTTTCTCTCTCTCTCTCCACCTTCAGTTGGAAGGATTGAAAAGCAAATGAGATGATGTGAAATCCTATAAGTCATAGCTTACAAGGGAAACAAACAAAAGACAAAAAGAAAAAGAAAAAATAGTGACTGCGTTTAAGGGAAATTAAATGACAACCCCTTCCTCCTCTTCCTGCCTCGCCTGAGGGAAAATGTTTATCATGCCGTCATGTTGCCGTGATTTGAGAGGTGGGGGGGGAGACAATTGACCTTACTACACTTCAAAACTGGGATCGCTGGCGATTATATGAGTCAGATATCAGAGGTCTTTTGGCTTTATAACCACCAGAGAGAAAACTTCGGTGCAGCAACAGGTGGCATGTTTTTTCCCGGGCCGGAATCGAGGCGAGATGCTGAGGAAGAGATGGACGTGGAAAAAAAAGAAAAGAAAAAAAGTAGGGCGTCATTCAGCACCGAGACACTGGACAGCTCCCACGTCGAGGGCTAATCGTTTCCATTTAGCTGCGATCTGGAAGGAAGAGCAGGTTTATTTGTGGCTTTTAGAGCTAATTTTAAACCGTGTCGGCACATTCGCTGAATATTAACACAACCTGACGGCGTGCATTCAATTAACTCGCTGTTTAGAAACTAAATACATGATTATTATTTTTTTAATGCTTTGAACGCCAGGGCAACAAAGAGCAACAGCAAATGAAGTGATTTAGTGTCATGAACATTATTGACAATCTCTTCCAGGGTCTCCTCTGGGTATAAATGGAGGGCTGTCTCCGCTCAGCACTCCTCTTTTCTCTAGTTTGCACTTAAGGAGCCCCCTTTCTCTCCTCCCGTGCTTCCTTCCTCTCACTAACTGTCCCCATCTTCCCATCCCCCTCCTCCACTGACTCCCAGTCTTGTTGCATAGCTACCAGCTCAAAAACATACTGGGGATGCAGGACAATCTGTATGTCTCTCTCTCTCCTATTCTTCCACCCCAAATGTGACCTATTAGAAAGGGGGAAAAACACGCACACACACACACAAATCACTGAGTTGATGGCCTGCGTTCATATTTCCATTGAACAGCGTTTATTCTAAGTGCTGTGCTCTTCTCCTCCCTCTCTCGCTCTCTCTCTCTGTGCCCCCCCACCTACCCTTCTCCTGTCTCCCTCTTTTGAGAGGAGCTGAAAGGTTGGCATTACAACAACAAAGGAAGGATGGAATGTCAACAGGCTTCAGAGAGAAATGGGTTGGGGGGGAAACACAGAGATGGGAAATGCATGTTGTGTTTCCATCTCCGACATCTAAAGTTCGCAACCTACCAGCACGCCACTCGCCGGTGTCCTGCAACACCTGTGACACATGCATGTCCTGAAACCTTCTTCAGGTCTGAAGCCCGTGTCACTAATGGTGCCAAATCAACACCTCATGTTCAACAATTGTAGAGTGAAGGGGAAGATTTTTTAAGCATCTAAAGCTCCCCCCTGTTTCTTTTTCTTCTGTTGCAGGCAGAAGCAGGGGATGTGGATGTGACCAAAAAAAAAGAGTCGAAGGTGCTGGTGGTGCTGAGTGGAAGACTAGTGATTTTGTTGTGACGCTGATCAAAGAACAACAAGTCCCAGTCTGCCTCTCAGCACAAGCAGTGAACTTCAGTTTCACGTCAACGTGAACCTGCTCTTCAGCTCAGGAGCCGTTCACGTTTCATTGTTGGCACTGTTGATGAAATTTCCTGTTTATTCAGCAGGCAACAATATGAAGCCTGCCCTTTAAAAATCACATAAAATGTTCTGATTCACGCTCCGTGTGAAGGAGTTTCGCTGCACAGTAATGTTAATTACCAGCAGAATTGCAATCAAAAGCATCATTTAAGCGAGTGAATCACACACTATAAAAGCCACGTAGGGAAATGCTGTAATAACAATGCTATAAAGCCCTTTGTACAAGAAACAAAAAAAAAAGACTAAAATTGCCCAGTATTATTTTTCTACGTCTATTTTCGGGCTTGCTCATTCTCGTTGTGCTTTGTTCAAACTGTTTATTGATCATTAATCTGTAGACATGGGAATAAATGGGACTTCTTTTATTTACACTGCAAAATAAAACCTGTTTTTTTAAAAAAGATCCTTGTATTTCTGTATTTTCTCACATCAGTACCACTGAACAGGTTGGCTCTCACTCTTTCTCACACACACACACTAAGATCAGAGGAGATCCCTGAGGAATCACTGTGTCCAATTAACTACAGTGTCTTCAGCTGAGACTTCAGCCAAGAGAACCTTACGTTCCACCTTTTTATTATGTGCAACAGAGGAGTGAATATAAGCCAAACAATCAACAAGGAGGCTCTAAATCCTTCTGTGAACAGGTTGTTAATTCCTGTAGGTTTTTTTTAGTATGTATCAAAGTTGTGAGTGACCCGCTGAATAAAATACGAGCTCCTACTTAATGACCAGACAGTGAATCCACCAGAAGAGGTCGTTACAGTCGTGTAGCCATGTGTGTGCTTTCCAATGCACTTGAGAGGGTAAAAGAGCCACAAAATCAGTTCTACCACTTATCATGCATCAAATATTATAACAGGTGTCAGTAGGCTGACTTGTGAACGTACTCGCAGTTCTTTGGGCCCAATAGGTCCAAAATAATTATAGAATAAGATTTTTATTTTTATTTTCTTATTTTTGGCTGACAGTATTTGGTCTGTATATGAGGTGGACTCTGGTCTGGTCCTTTTCTGAGCTTGGATTAATATCAGCAAACAGACCTGAGCAAATGTAAGATATCTACAGTCACTAAGAAAACTGAGAGGCGTGTTCACACAGCACAGAAGACACCAGACCTGCTCTGTGCTCCACTGCACTTTGGTCTTTTTGTCATATTCAGACACATGGGAGAATTTAACTAATGCAGAGGAGAGAAAATAAGAGACAGAGACATAATCAAGTCACACTAATCACAATAACCAGCACACATTATGTAAAATTCTAACATGAGAAGCTGCATACAGTTGCTGAATAAAAGCAGAGAGGGGCAAGAACAGACAAATCTATACTAAATAAATTGTAAAAACAATTAAGACAAGACAGACATGAAAACGTAGAGACAGACTTATCTTTTTTGTTGTTGTTGTTCTCTTTACCTGCATGGTTGACCTGAATAATCCCCATCTTTGCCATTCATTGCTAACAAAGTGCTTATGACAGAAAGGTCAAGCCCACCTAAAATGAATTAAAACTCACTTTATTTGAATCAGATCAGTACAAAGTAAGGACTGCTTAAAATCCAAAGCTGACATGTAACCGTCATGCAGATTACATTCATCTTTGTCTCTGAAACTGAAATTAGTAACCATGTCACCATGCTTTGATAATCTTGACCACAGACAATGCTTTCCACCCTTTTCACTCATAAATGCTTGCAATGTTTTAATTAAAAATGCACCATGGCTGGTCTCCATCACTCTGCACCCTGTAGTCTCCAGATTGGCTGAATCCTGCTTTTTCATATATAAAATCAGGGTCTGGCTTGTGTTGCTAAGCAACACAAAAGAGTCAAGTGCATTTGTTTATTGGCCAATAAGAATGCAGACAAAGTTTCAAGGTTTTTGAGGAAGGTACTGCAATAATGATAAAAGGAAGAAAAAAATAGATCGGAGGATTCTCTCACAACAGCCTTTCATATAATTCACTGAGTGTATGGATAGTGCTATGCAACCTCATGTAGCTCATTTCAGCCTCTTAATTTTAGGCCCATGATGAAAAAGAAAAATATTTATTAATTTAACGGAAGAGGCAGCTTTCAGCAGCAAATGTGGCTATTTTAGACGCTTTTTAGCTGTATTTCTGGTGTGATCGCTATTGTAGGTTACATAAGACAGAGAAATAGAAAAGTCTGATTCCTACTGATTAAAAAATAACAACAACATTTAGGGGTTTTTCTCACTGATTGAGCCCATGAACCCCTCAAAAACATCTGACACCTACATCACAGACAGAAACTGGCACAGCAGCGATACCACAACACTTCATGTTTTCTCATTCTCCTGAGTTAAGACTGAAAGCACTTAGTGCACACTGTAGCAGAGAAAAGTCAGAGTCACGATCTAAGATACTTGAGAGTAATTATTATGTCTAAACAGTAAAAACTGTTGCCAACAACTAAGGCAGATGGTTTCACGAGGAAAGAAAATGGTCAAAAATAGTGATGGATGTGTAAAAGGAAGTGCACAACAGGTGACAAATTGCATCAGACACATTCTCAAGAGCACAGACCTTGTGCAATGCATGTACTCCCTCCTCGTTGTTATTACTATCTGGGCACCAAGCCTGGTGTGATGGTATGCCAACTGTTCCCCGATGTCTGTGCTGGCACCCATCACCACAGACCTGGCACCTCGGAGAGACTCCGGGGGAGGAAGAGTGAGTCCGCATGTGGCTACATGTGTGGTCAAGAAGATCAGGAACCAGGGCCTGACGACTGATCAGCAGACAGAGAACAATTGTGTCTGGCAATTAAAATACTGCAAATGTCTGAGCAGGGTCTTCTCTAATGCTCTTGTTGTTGGTGGTGATGAAAAATTTACAAGCATGATATACATTTAAGTAACAAAACACAAGCAGCAAAAAGTTGATTAACTGAAAAGTTGTAAGTAATCTTCTAGTCATGTAGTCTTAACAATGTTTGCATTTAAAACATGCAGAGGGGACTGTATGTGAATATCTGCTGATAGTTATTCCCAGTATATTCACAGAAAATCAGAGGAAGCTTTAAAAGTTCAATTTATGGGGAACAAACTAACATTTATAAGATAAACACTAGGGATTATGATAACATTTAGCTGTAAGATAAATGAGTATTTACATGATATTCATCCTAAATGATCAGCTGTGTAGGTCAATAACTGTTCCCTGATTTCCTGACCTTTAAATAGAAGCTAATTAGGAATTTGGTTCAGGAGAACTAAACTTTATCCACAGCAGTGTTTACATTTTGTTATTTTAGCCATCGTAACCACGTGACTCAATGGATAAAGTACAGCTGATCAACCAGTGTGTAGTACCTACTGAGTCTGGTTTTCCAATAAACAGGATGAGACTGAACTGTGGGTTAAAGAGAGGCTTCTCCTTATAAATAAAGGTAAAATCTGGCTACCTGTAAAGTCAACCGCTCCATCAACAATATGGAGCTCTGGTGTCTCGGGTTATTTAACCAGAGACACTGAAAAGTGAGGGCGACTGCTTTTGAAAAACTTGTAAATGAAGCAACATTTCTGAACAAAAATGTGTAGAGTATCTGAGTTCATTCAGTGTTTTGAAGCATTCAGTGAAGGTCAAGGAGACGTCTCTCAGCTCATGTAACTGTGTAGAAAGAAGTCAAAATTATTTCTGAAAGCACTCACTTTCTATTTAATATACAGGTGAGCATGCATAACTGGAGACTGTAAGGTAATACACTTCACAACACATGAAAGGTCTTTTCAGTGGGTTTCATCTCTAAAATCTCAAGTCTGACTTGTTTTATGAGTGACTAGTGAGTGTTTTCTGTTTGGATAAACTCATGCATCGCGCTCCCTGGACATAAATATTAACAGCACTCAAGATAAACGTGTTAATAGGAAACATCTGGAAAAGAAAATACAACCAGCTTTGTTGTACGTTCATAAAAATGTCTTTTTTATTTACAGAACAAAACATATTTAGGGTCACAATGAACAGTATTTCCTTCATTTTTTGGCAAATAATGAAGATTTTCAGTTCAAAATACTAAACAATGTTGGTCGCCAATTTGAACTACATAAATAGTGCGTAGCACAAACACCGTCTCAAACAACTTGACATCAACATCAGTGTTTCTGATATATTTTAATGTAGAAAAACTGACAGTTTGAATGATCAAAAACAGAAATATCATACATGGATTTTTCACTTATTCTGTTTTTATATTCACGCGAGACACCAGTCTCATTAATGCTTATACAAGTCAACAGAAATCTGAGTTCACTGCGATGGGAAATCAGCACACATGGTTTTCTATATTCAACAAACTGAGGCCTACCAAGTGACACACATGAAGCACAGCAGACACAGTTTTCTTTGTTGTTTTTTTGTTTGTTTCCTTACCAGCAGCAGAGCCAGATATTCCAGATTCAAATAAATAACACAAGCATAGAAAAGAGAAAAGAAAAACATTAGTTTGATGTGTTGTATGAACTTTTGTTGAGTTTGGGAGTCGCACCATACAGCAACGCGTGCAATTTACTCCATTTCACCTGCTGGGCTACACAGCTGATCTCAGATCTGCTTTATTTACATGGAAGAGGACTTTAAGTGCCATATTTTAAGTTCAACTTAAAATTCAGAATCAAAACCAAGATGTGTTGTTATCATAGAATGACGCAGACCCATATGGGACATGATGAGAAAAAAAAAGGCCTTTTCGGCATGTTGCCTCCCGCTGGAGGAAAGCTGAAACCTTTAACACTTTAACAGGTAACGACTCGTTGGGGTAAAACGTGAGCCAACAGCTGAAGATGAAACCAGACAGTCAGTACTAGGTGGTCTTCACCAGGTCGTAGACGTGGATGTGAACATCGTCGTCATACTTTATGTAGTAGACGGTGGGCTTCGCCGGGACCTGGTAGATGACCAAACCCGTCCTCTTCAGACCGTTATCTGTGACGTACTCTACCTGCTTCCCCACGAGGCTCTCTGGCTCCTCACCTGGCTTCCTGTCCGCTGGCAGCAGGTGTTTGTTCTCTGGATGGCAAACAGAAAAACCACATGATGCCATGCTGGACAACATTTACTCAGCCACATACGTGTATTTGCAACAGGCTTCCAAGTCTGTTACCTGTCGTTTGAACATGACCTTTAACCCACCACCTGCCACAGTTCATTCATGAACAAATTCCTCTAAAGCAGCAGATCATACTCTCCTAACTAAGCAGAAATTCTGCACAAAATGTTCAGGAGGAGAAGAACGAGCCAGAGATGCTGGAGTGTTTTGCAATACAGACTATGTAAATTTGTCCTGTTCTCTTCCTCCCACTTTTCCAGGAGGATCAGAAATATAAAACACTGACAGTTTTATGCACACTGACAGCGAAGCTCACATTACCATACCTGACTCCGGCAGGACGCGCAGGTCCCCGTCCTTAAAGTCGTCCCACAGCTGGTACATGTAGAGCACCGGGTCCTTCTCGTAGGTGATGTAATACCAGTGGGTCATGATTGGGGCCCGGGACAACACCATGCCTCGCCACTCATTTTTCTCTCCGTCCTCCTTCTCGAACAGATGCTCCACTGCTCGACCCACCAGCTCCTCCGCCCCAGGAGGCACCTTGATCTTATTGTTCACTGTGGAAATGAGAAGACACTTCGATGAGTCCATGAATCCAAAAAATTTACAGACCCAAGACGACAGGATAAATGAAAACACTAAAATCTATTTTATATAACATAATTCCCCCAATGTTTTATTCTGATGCTGTCAGCTTTACATTTTAAATTAGAAAATATAAGACTTTTTGGACTATTTCTTAGTAAAGGACGACAAAGATTGTCATCATGTTCAGCAGGGGTGTCAAAAATAAGGCCCCTGGGTCAGAATTAGCCCAGCAAAAATGCCAATCTGGTCCACTGGACGTATTTTTATACATTTTATAGGTTTTCTTGCTGATAAAGACCTCCCCGGTGGGCATTCATAATACACCAAAGTAATTTATTAATGGATAAACAATTAAATGACAGAAAAAAATGTTCACACTAACAATTAGTGAAATTTCTGTTTTCTTTACATTTAGATTTTTGTGAATTAACAGAAAGTTTCTGTTTTATATTTATAGGCCAGTCTGGGTAATGAGCAACCAGAACTTTTACACAATTATTTCTTACAATTTAAGCCCAGAGTCATGCTGACAGACTTCTTTCAGCAGCATTTCTTATTTCATGTATAAAAACTGAGATGTACTGCAGAAATTTTACTTTTTTTTTTTCTTGTGTTAAAATATCTCAGGGCTTAAATGTGCAGTTATAACATATTAACATCCCACCATGTAAAATAAGGTATCCTGATATAAACCAATAAGCCACTGAAATTTAAATCATTTTATATGCTGGTAAATTATTACACTGTTTAATACGGCCTTCAAGTAAAAAGAGAGAGGTGTGTTTTGTGTAACCAGCAGGAGTGGTGTTGCTATTAAATACACAAAGTTAGTCACCACACCTAAGGGTGTGCTATGAATAGAGATTAGTGAGCCATGTGGAGCCTAAAGCCAGAGTTTTCAACATTACAAAGGTGGCTCCTTTTTTTTTTTCCCTTTTTTACCTGACTACATCACCAGGGCAAATAATGGCTCCTACGCAGAGCCTATGCCCAGCTTTACAGATGGTCATCTGCATGCTGTGGCTATGTAATGTCACCAGAGGGCAGTGCCACAAAAAAACCCACGAGTGGGCTACTCTTGCTCGTGTTCAGGCAGCAAAGAAAAGCACTAAATTATAACACACACACAGAGCCAGCCGAGTGTTTAAAAACAACAAAAACTGTCCACTCCAGTCACTGCCTGTGCTCTTCATGCCGTTTCTTGACCTTTGATGTTTTCCGTGCTTCTCCTTCTACACAGTGAATTCCGACAGCATTCCATTTCCTGTTCTGGATCATTTTTCAACCAATAAGCATTCTACAGCTTCACAGACATCAAGCTATGCCCTGCTGGTTTTTTGGAAGGCTTTACACAAACAGACCTGCACAGGTAATCCTTCATTTAGCAAGGCAAATATCTGCAATATATGCAAACAGACAAAAACGTGGCACCATAAAATGTTGAAAGCATCCTCTTGGCAGGAGTGGATCATGTAGTTTTCTCCTGTCATAGCAGCACATGTTCTCAGCAACCTGTTACGTTAGAGGTACACTGAATGATGTATCGTTTTTAAATTAATCAAGTTTAATGGCTCAAATGTGCATCAGCCACATCAGAAACAAAGAGTCTCACTAAGTGTACGAGTGGCAAAATAAATACATGGATTTTAACCATTAAAGATTTTCTCCCAGTATTCCTCTCTACTCTTTCCTGCTATTTAATTTTAAGCATTCAATGATGCCTATTTTTCTGACTGAAGCAGAAGTGGAGTCAAATGATGCGTCAATCCACACCCTTAGTAAGAGTGTGCAGAAAACCTCAGCATGCAAACAAAGTTCATGTCTACCAGCGTGACGCACATTATCTTCGACTGGGATTTTAGGTTTAATCGAGGTGGCTAATGCACAGCTATGGCAAATTTGCTTCACAGTGTATCCCCTCAGACCCAAATGAGATAAACACCAACACGAGATTCAACAGGGAATCCTACAAAAAAGTGACATGCAGCGTGATGCACTGCAGACATGACAAAGTCCATTTAAATTTCAATAATTGAGTATAAAACATTTAAATTCAAGCAAAATATCAGTGATTAGAGCATCATCATGAAACTCACCAACTTTCTCTGCCAGGACCTGCAGGTTGGATACCCGGCTGTCTTTGAAGAGCTCGATTCCGTAGACGCAATCGAAGCCATCATATTTGACCATGTAGAGGGAGGTGTTCACAGACAGGCGCTCCAAAACTGTGCCCTTCCATTTGGTTACGTTGCCCTTCTCCCTCCAGGTGTGCTGAATCCTGCGGCCCAGTAGGTTGTCAGGGTCCGGACTCAGGGTTGACGCCGAGCTCTCACTCAGCTCTCCACTGCTGCGCTTCCTGTAAACAGGAATGGAGCAAGCGCCAGGTTAGCATTCCTACGTTAGTGCGGGTATGATGAACTTAAGCTGTTCCATCAGTATATTGTTTGCGTTACCTCTTATGACAGAGAGTTCAGTCAACCCAAACAATGAGAACTATCAAAATGTTACATAAACAAATGAGTGTGAAACTATTTTTAATTTAATATTCAAAAGCCATCACTTCAAAGTCGAGCTTGAAAGAAAAATCTGCCATGGGCTGTCATCTTTTACACTACTGAATCTTTAAAGCCTTTAACTTCACAGATATTGTGAGAAAATATGATGTAGAGGGTTGACTGTTGTATCTATACCATAAACAGACAGCAAAAACTTTTTTTTTTAAATTTAAGTGGCCCATACGCTTTCTTATCAAGATTACAATATGCCAGGTTAATAATTAAAAGCTCCTGCTGTGCTGATAAACAAGCTCAAATAACAATATTTATAATTATCATCTAAGCACTCAGAGCATAATATCTGGATGGACTGGTTACAGACAACTGGTCACCACTGGTCATCTTTTCCAGGTCAGTAAACGTTTAAGCTTATATTTAAGTGCTGACTGATGATCTGACCATATGTTACTACAGTGTCATTCAAATCAGAAGTATAAAGTGAAATATGTGTGTGTGTGTGTGTGTGTGTGTGTACTGTGTTACATTGTAACAGCAGGGTCAAAGGTGTTAAATCTGACTTGCTGAATGAGCCTACCTGCCCCGTTTCTTTGACATGTTTCCATAAATTCACACAACCCTGTGAGAAACAAGACAAGTCATTTAATTAGTGTAACAGGACCTGCTGAAATGCGATCATATAATCAGAATATTTCTGGCAAAGAGCAGCAAACTCAAGTTGCCCGGCAGGTTTGCCACCCTCACCTCAATTAACCACATCCATGCGAACAAGCATTACCGGATGTAAACAACATTACTGCGACAAGCCCGCTGCTAACGCTAACAATGCTAACACGACTACAGGTTACATATTTACACAGCTAAGTTTTTATGGCTAATAAATGTGTAACTTCGCCGAGGCTAGCTGAATAAACGCCGCCGTTTGGAGTGCCGTCGGAAATGCCAAGCAACAGTGTGTCTAAAATTGGACCACGTAGGTGGCTAACGCCAGGAAATCCCCTCAGTCACCTTTCATTTTTTTAAACGAGAAACATTTATGAGATTTTGGCTTCTGCATTTCTGCACATAAGCTAGCTGAACAAAAGGAAATGCATCGCCATGTAAGCGCTGATTTCGCACCCTGTCTGCAGCTTCTGGATTACCGGAAAAAATAAGGATTGAACATGAAAAAATAGCTTATATTACATCTGTGGTCGACTAGTTCACTAGGTGGGAGCCAGCAAAATAAGCTGTTTGTCCTACCTGATCAATAATTTCACGTGTTTGTCTTTGCAGAGCAGATTCCTCCACCTAAAGCAAGACACACGGAAACGAGCTGGATTTGCTGACTACAACTACCAAGAGGAACGCGTAGCGCGCAAAGGACTGTGGGTTTCGTAGTAAACTATATTTTTTTCCTTTTGATTTTCTCCAACCGCGAATAACTTTAAAAACATACAAGGTTTCCATATTTTTATGGGAGCCCGTTTCCGCCACTTAAAAAAAGTATCCATAACTCGAAATTTCGAGTCATCTTTCTGGAAATTTTGACTTATTAACTCGAAATTTCAAAAAAAGTAGCTCGAAGTTTTGACTTTTTAACTCAAAATTTTGAGAAAAGAAACTCGAAATTTCGAATTAGCGCTGCCAAGCAGTAATCTACGTGAATTGCGTCATTTCCTTGTTACCCGGAAGCTGAAGTCCTCAGCTACAAATGCTAAGCTACCAGTATTACAGCCAGTCATGAATGCACAAATTGCATTTTCAGTATTTTCAGCGTGGCTTCACAAATGATGAAATCCTTGTGTTATTAGCTGAATCACGTGGCATTACCATCAGCAAAGGGACTCTCGAAAGCGCCAATTTGTTACTATACATTGGTAGCTCACCATCCGGTTTTGAGTGCGCGCTCCTCTGAGTCATATCCTTCCGGGTAACAAGAAAATGACGTCATTCACTGATTGACAGAGCTAACTCGAAATTTTGAGTTACTTTTCGGTTTAATAGGTCGAAATGTCGAGAAAATAAGTCGAAATATCGAGTTATGGATATTTTTTTTTACTGAATCTGGTACTCTGCAGCTTCCATAATGTAGGATGTATGACCCAAAAAACTGAATTTAAGAACTGAAATTGAATGGTGCAAAGTGAAACTGAAAGCATTCAAGAGCTAAATTTAAAGAAGGATGGAATACAATTTCAAATTCAATTAATTCATTTTCAAAATATAAAATTCAGTTTCAATTTAATGACGATCATTTTCAAACCAATTCATTGGATTTCAAATTAGGCTAATTCAAATTCAGTTTTAGAAGCTTTTATTTAAGTTGAGCAATTCAGATTTGAATTTAACTTATTCAAATTCAGTTTCTGATGGCACAAAGGCATAGTTTTACATTCCTGTTTTGAGACACACATCTGTGTATGTCGGGTATTTTAATGGATAAAATAAATAAAATTATTATGTATAGTAGATGTAATTTTTTCATTTTTAGTTTATCTTTTACCATAACAGTATTTATTTAATATTTATTGCTTTAATAATTCAACTGTTGCAACTAATGGTTTGGTAATTGATCAAAAGATATTTGTTACATTTGAGAGAAATTTCAAGCCATGTCCAAGAATTTGACACAATCAAAAATTACGTTAACATTTTAACCAAAAGAGCTGCAGTTTTTATTTTTGAATGTAGTAAGTGCTACACGAAAGGCATGATTGATCGTTTTTGTAGCTGAAGTGTTTAATTCCACCACAAGATGTCAGACTAAACATAAACTCTCTGCCACTGTGTCTGGGCTTTTAACAGACTTCAGCGATGGGCTCGTTGCTCTGCAGAGTGAACGATAGAGTACCTCTCTCTCTCTCTTGCTCGCTGTGTGTGTGTGTGTGTGTGTGTGTGTGTGTGTGTGTGTGTGTGCGTGCGCGCGCGCGTACATTTTCAGGGTGAAAGCTCTTGGTTTTATCTTGTGCCAAACCACCTGTATGCGCATGACTCATCTGTGATCAGAAGGTGAATAAAAACAGTGCACAAACTAATGATCATGTATTATTCACAAAATGTAATACACGCTAAGGTTGTGGTACTTATATTAAATTACAGAAAAACAAACATAGCAGGGGAACAGCCAATCACACGGCAGATAGAAAGGATTAAACAGCCATAACTGCCATAACTGTTATTGTGGACAGAAAATGAATACATATGTGTAACATTGTTCTGTTTGTGTGTAGGCGGAGTACTCACCACTGCTTATTCTGCAATTATTTTAGTTTTCTTTTAAAGTATTGTTTGTCTCTATCTATTTAATAGTATTTCACACGGTTGTTCTTTCCTCTTTCTACAGTTCCTGTGAATGGCTCCCTCCGGTCAGTATGCTGGGAGTTCACTCGCCATTTGCGGTAAAATTTGCTTGTATGTATATTTAGTGTATGTCTATTGGTGGTTGGCTGGCTCCCAGCAGCTGATGTATGACTTTCTTCTTATCCTTCTTTGTTCTTATATAATTTCATTAAAATTTTTAATAATTAGCCAGATGTGGCACCTAACCAAATATGAACTGTTTTGGCATCGTAATTGAAGCCTCTGCATCCTTTTACTCAAACTTTTTTAAAAAAAGTTTTTTGTAAACTTACAAAAGCAATTACATTAAAAAAAGGGAGGGGGGGTTGGGGGGTGTAAATGTCCTCCACCTCATCACCCACAATCAGCCACAGAAATAAAGCACCTTGAGGTGACTGCCTTTGTGATTTGGATCTTTGTAAAGAAAATTGAACTTAGTTTTATTCTTTAGTTTGATCAAATTTCTCACGCAGGCTACCTGATGCTTTGCTTCAAATGTGAGTGACATTGCTTTCAGTTGACTGCTTTCAAAGTGTTTTTGTGGTTATATACCTGTTCTAGACCTTTAATCTCAAACAGAAAGAAATTAAAATGCACACATCAACAATATAATTAACAGCACTAGCAACATTTCTTTATTTTTCATGCATGACAAATAAAACCAAATTTAATCTGAATTGAACTGAATTGTACTTAGAGTGAGGTTTCCTCCCAACAGGACACAGAAGTAACCAACCAACTGGGAATGTTTAAAAAAAAAAAGAGGATTTGTAATGCTCACCTGTTACTGGCACTGTCAAAGCTTTACAGCATTACCAGCATTAATGATCCTAATATTGGCAGGGTAACCTGAGTGGTTAAATGAAATCACTGATCACTGCTTCTGCTTCTTAAAGAAATGGATACACATCTGTCTAACTTCATCAGCACTCCTTGGACTTGCACTATATGGACAAAGCACCAGCCCACCTCCACATTACCCCTACAGGCCCGCTCAGCTGTGGAAACCCATGTCATGAAGCTCTTGGTGCACACTTTTTGTGCTGATGTTAATCCCAGAGGAGGTTTGTAACTCTGCAGTAACTGAATCAGCAGAGCATTGGAGACTTCTCCGCACCCTGCTTCTCAGCACTCTCTAAATACATGCTCTGCTACTGCGTGGCTGAGTTGTTGTAGCTCCTAAACACTTGATAATGCCATTTACAGCTGATCATGGAGTAACTAGGAGGGGAGAAATTTTGCTAACTAAATTGTTCCAACATCCTGCATCTTATTAGAGCAGCATGCACAAATTCAGTGAGAATGACCTCTTCTTTCACAAATGTTTGCAAAGGCAGACCACATGGCTAGGTGCTTCATTTTATAAATCTGTGGGACTGGAAGCATCTGAATTTAAAGATTATGAGGTGTGGTCCAGTACTTTTGTCTATTCAGTCACCCACTGGGATGCAAACTCCACGGTGGTGTTTTAAAAACCATAAGCTCTCAACTGGATTTGCTGATTTGATGGAAGTCATTATTTATCCTCCATTAGCAGCTATTGTGGTGATCTGATTGAGCTCCTTAATCTAATTATGAAATTCCTGTTCTAGATTAAAACACTCTGACCACATATATTCCAGATCAGTTCACCGCAGACGAGAACACTGTGCAGTCTGAGTCAGAGACGGTGAACCATAAAGCTGACAGCATTTGTGAGAAAGCCAGTGTTGTATAGACACAAAAGCTGTCCAGCATCCAAGGATGCCTCCTCTGGTCCTTGCTGTTGTCACAGCAACAGAAAATGCCTGCATGTTGGAGAAGTGGTCCGGCTTCTTTTTCACCCAAAGCAGCTCAACAAGGCCTTCAGTTCATCAGTGGAGTGCACAGAGTTTTCTGGGCAAATTAAGTTTGGAGTGAGTGTAAATTATTTCCAAAACCAGTTTCAGTATCTCTTCCACGTGATTTTGTTGATTTCTGCTGAAAGTTGTGCGATTACAAAGCTCCAAAATACCAATCCTCATGTTTACTTGTCTGACTGACTGACATGTTCTGCTCCTTGGAGGTTTCACCAGCGCTGCCGTCACAGGAGGGGAGCCCACAGCGGCTCTCTCCCCTGGGACACCATGAGAATACAGACTCCAAAAATAGAGGTATCCTCCTCTCCTTCCAACTTTTCAGCTCTTCTGTGTGCTCCTTTATCGGACTGAGGACACACTCACAGATCAAGCATGCTCTCCTGTGCAGAAATTATCTGCATCCTGCTGAGAAATACTTTGGATGGTTTTTGTCAAGTCTTGCAGGGAGATTGCATAGTGTAGTTATAAAGTCAACTCAAGGTTAGTGTGTGTGTGCATTGATTAGATATCACTATTATTAGCACCATCTCTATGCAACCCGAGCTAAGGCAGAGCTAAAGGTATATCATGGCTGTGTCATGCATGTCTGAAATTAAACCTGTGTGTGTGTGTGTGTGTGTGTGTGTGTGTGTGTGTGTGTGTGTGTGTGTGTGTGTGTGTGTGTGTGTGTGTGAGAGAGAGAGAGCAGAATATTGGGCTAAAAGAGACGTGCTGCTGATCAGCAGCTTTAATTAGATGGGCTCTCTTCCTATCTGGATCACGGTTCACTTTTCTCTCTGAGGATAAAATTGCAAATATGCTTGGTGCAACCCCGTGAGACATATCAAGACCAAACATGATGATACAGTGTCTCGAGTATTATGAACTGGATTTCAAAGGGTTTTGAGAGACTGTAAGGTCACAAGATACAAAACTACACATGGGTGTGTTTATACAGCAGGCTGCTGACTGTTCCTGTGCTTTCTTTCATGTTAAGATGAAAGCTAATTCCCCTTCAGAGAGACAGTTTCACAGGTCTGATAGAGTTTTCAAACAGCGTCTTTGGTCACATTTATCTAAAGAGAAATTTCATTCATATAGAAGTGTAGAAAGATTTTTTTTCCAGCAGGTTCACGCAGGCCACACCTGTCTTTAGCTTTGAGTGGCTCACTTTTAAACAAATAGTTTAGTAAATTCAAATCCCAAAAATCAAAGTTCACCCTTTTCTAGTGAGAGAATAATTCTCCTTTTAAATCCATGGGTATAATTTAATCTGTTGATATAGGAGATGATCAAGAGCTGCGTCATCAAGTTGGCAGTTAGAATCTCATGTATCTCTGCAAGCCTGAAAGGATTTAGTGAGTGCTGTACATACTAAAGATTTGTCTTTCCATTTTTACACAACCTGCTGATTTTTCTGGTTTGACACTCTGAAACTTTTTCTTTACTGCATTTCCTGTAATCCAGACAGAAATATGAAAAATGCTTTCCCCCGGTCATTCGAACCCTGTATTTATTTCCCATTTTTACAAAGATAAAACCATTGAATGCTGAAACTGATGAAAATTATAGATTTTTTAAAGAAAGTATTCTCTGACTTTTATCACGGTATCATGATTCATAAATACATCCAAACTCCAATATAAAAGAAAGGAGCACACATCTGCTTTTTCTCCAACAAACTTATTTAACTGTTGTTCAGGTCTGTGGGACCCATTTTCAATAAAATTGTGCAATTAATTATTTTTATTGGCCTTGGCTAACTTTGCCTGTCTTTTCCCACACTCCCACATATTTCAGCTTCTGTCTCACAGAAACAATTCTATATTTTCTCACACTCTGTCGCAGCTGCAAATTGCAGAGAAATATGGCTCTCAAAAATGATCAGACCGAATGATCCTGTTGCCAAAGAATGATCATTGTGTTGTAACCATGGCCAACACAAATGGTGGTTACTCCTGTGAAGAACTTCTTATCCCTATCCAGAAAATTATCCGGATCAGGAAATGTTCCTGGTGAACAGACTTTTAGTTCAGTGGGGCGTGATGTGTCGTACAGGTTACTGTAGCTGTTAGGCTTTTGATGTTTAGGCAGTCATTAATCTGCTCAATTTCCAATTAAGTAAAAGATCATAACAAAAAAATAAGCATCAATAATGATGTTTTTAGCCCATAAACAAACAAAAACAAATAGTACAAATTTATTCATAAATGTGTTCTTACAGACTCATGTGTGGTTATACGTATTGGAACTGGGATAAATTAAACATCTGTCAAGTGTGTTTGTATAAATTGTTATGGCTGTATTGACCCTTTTTGTATGTGGTGGATCCACAAACAAACTGGCCAAGCTTTTAAAACACAACAAAAAAAGAATGTGCTGAGTCAAAATAGAAAACTTTCCTGTGGTCTGATGATATAAACAGACCACCAAACAAATTTTAATATTAGTCAATGATTACCAAAATAAATACAAAATAATTATTTTATTTATTGAGGGAAAAAAGCTGTCCAAACCTGCCTAACCCTGTGTGAAAAAGTAATTGCCCCCAGCCAGACTTGATGAATCAAGAAATCACTTAAATAGTACCTGTCTGACAAACTGAAGCAGGCTAAAAGATAAAAAAAACAACACATCATCCCACAGTCTAAAGAAACTGTTGAGAAACAAAGTTGTCAGTCTGGAAAGCATTACAAAGCCATTTCTAAGTCGTCAGGATTTCAGTGAACCACAGTCAGAGCTATCATCCACAAATGAAGAAAACTTGGAACAGTGATGAACCTCCCCAACAGTGTCCGGCCTACCAAAATTACTCCAACAGCGTGTTGACGACACATACAGGAGGTCACAAAAGAACCCAGAGGAGAAAGCTAGATTTGCTCAGGTTAGTTCTGTCTAATATTAAAATTTGTTGATCTGAAACATTCAAGTTTGACAACATACAAAAAAGTCTAAGTGTGAATGCCTAAAACCTTGTCTTTCAAAAAAAACCTGTTTGTGGGTTTGGTCACTGGAAGGCTGGTGTGGTGCGCTTTCAATCAGTGACACTGGCAACACCTAGCATCTTTCATTAAAAAAAACCACTTATTTTTGTTATGATTTAATGTTGTCAGTGTTTTGTTTTATGTTATGTTTAAGGATTTGTTCTCGTTCCTGTTTTATTGTGAAGGTCTGCGTCTCATGTGAGTGTGTTCAGTTTTACCTCTGTCTCGTCTTGTTGATTATTCCCATTTTCCCCACCTGTGTGTAATCTCCTGTGTTTCCTCATAGACCGAGTCGCGTCCTCTGTCTTTGTAACTTGGCTGGTCCATTAATAAATCCAAAATGTCATCCGTTTGTTTCCCTGCTGCCCAACCGTCATCTGTTTTCTGCTGGCTGTTATTCTGTTCAGGTTTGTGTTTGTTGATCTGAAACATTTAGTTTTCCAAGTATAGTTTAAACTCCGTTTACCATTTTGTCCATCTCTTTTGTTGTGTTTGCCTTTTGCACCAGCCATTTTTGTCAGGTCAACCTGGTTGTCCAGTTTAAGATAAAGCCTCTTCTCATCCCACAATCTGGCATTCACTTCTTTTAGCATCTTTCATTAGCCGGGTCGTAACATTTTTAATTGGCAGCCCAGTTTGTGATACTAAGCAAATGGGAAATACCTTTTCTCGGTACTATACAAAGCTTTGAAGACACACATGATGCCTTCAAGAAGATGTCATTCTCAGGGAAGGACTTGTTTATTTTAAACATATTACATTATATTCTGCACATATAACAGCAGCATCAAAAGAGGTGCTAAACTGGAGCTCGTGCAGTCCAGATTTGCTGCTAACTGAAAATATTGGCTTCATTGTGGAACAAGGATGAGAAGCATCTGAGCAGCTGTGTTCATATGTCAAGCAGAAATGAGAACACATTTCTCCTTAAAACTCCAGAAGAACTTCATTTTGTTTTCACTGAAAACTTACAGCATCCAAACCTTACTGAGACTACGCTCTTAAATATTTGTTGAGTATTTTGGAAGCAAACAAACAAAAAAAATATCTAAGCTACTTTAAGTAATATTTGATGTCATAAATAGTGAAAAAAGTTCCACAGAAATAATCACATAATTAACAGCGGTCACTACTAAGAGGTAGTCATAGCATCTGCCAACCAAAACTCACCCATAACACTAAATGTTTCAGTGTAATTATATCCAGCCTGTGTGATAGAAAGTAAATCCTCTCATTAATTGGGTCTTAGGACTTTGCAGCCTTCTGCTGTCACAGCTAATTGACCCCAAGAATGAGGTGGAGCACATCTGCCTTATTTTATCCACAGCTCTAATTAACACGACCACCAGAACCAGAAAGGAATGCATGAGTGTGTCTATACTGTACATCTGCGTGTGTGAGCATGCGTGTGTGAGAGAGAGAGACAAAGAGCGAGACATGAGATCTCATGACCCCAATCAAGCCAGCCAGATCATATTATGAAACAAAGCATTCATGTTCAGTTTAAAAATACTGCATATGAACACAGACTGTATCCCTGTACAAGTCACAGTGATTATTGATATTAGGTGCCTTTTGTCCTATTAATATCTGAGGAAACAGGATGTATGTTTAAGCTTTTCTGCTCACTTGCTAATTATTTTTCAAGCACTCTCAGTTTCATCATCTGCTATGAAAGTGTAACAGCTGATTCAGGTCGGGCGGAAAACTGAGGCCCGTCATGTGCAGCCATGTGGCCTGCATAGACTGCTTCTACAAGCATTTGTAAAAGAACAGGTCGCTCTCAGGAGCTCAGTAAATTCCACAGTGGTACCATGTTAGGATGCAACCTGTGCAACAAGTCCAGTCATGATATTTCCTCATTACTAAATATTTCACTGTCAACTATTAGCGGTATTATAAGTGGGAACGACAGCAACTCAGCCACGAAGTGGTAGGCAACTTAAAATCTGAGGGGCATAGTGCACAAAGGTTGCCTCCTTTCTGCAGTCAATCGTGTCAGACCTCCAAACTTAATGTGACCTTCAGATTATCTGAAGAACAGTGCGTAGAGAGCTTCAATGAATGGGTTTCTATGGTCAAGTAGCTGCATCTAAACCTTACATCACCAAGTGCAATGCAAAGCGTTTGGCACAGTGGTGTAAAGCACAACACAAATGGACTGCAGAGCAGTGGAGACTTGCTCTCTTGAGTGACAAATCACACTTCTCGTCAGACAATCTGATGGTCAAGTCTGGGTTTGGCAGTTGCCAGGACAACAGTGCTTGTGTGACTGCATTGTGCCAAGTGTTACGTCCCTCTGCAGCCCCTAATCATCTTAATGTGTTCAGCTGGTGCTAATTGGCCACACCTAGCCAGGGGTGGATAAAGGCATACCTGAGGCAAGCTTTCTGGGGGAGCTCACTTGTCTTTGCATTGGTGGCACCAGCCATTTTAGCGAACCTGCTATGCCATTTTAAGAAAAAACCTCTTCTCACCCACAATCTGGTGTTCATCTCTTTTTTTATGTTGCGGCCTTTGAGCCGGGTCGTAACATAAGTGGGGGCTCGTCCGGGATTGTTTGGACATTTTAGTGGAGTCTGAATATCAGTTTGTTTGACTTTTAAGTGGGTGAGTGATGGTGTTCACTGTGATTGAGCAACATCCCTTTAGTAAGTGTGTTTCAGCTGGGTGGCTATGCTGCCCTTCCATCGGAGCACTTGTTTGTTGTTTTGCTTTGTTGTTTTAATTTGTTGTGTTTGGTGGTTATCCTGGGTGGGGTACGCTTCAGGGTTTGGTGGGAGACTGTACCCTGGTCTGCTGCCTACCCTTGAGTTTGCGTTTAAAGTTGCCTCGAGCCCGGTACACCACTGAAGACTAGACAGGTCAAGTTTTGTTTTTAGCCTTTTAGGATGGGAGTTGCTCACAGTTAATTAGTGGCACCAAACTTGGCAGGTAGGTTGTTTTTGTTGGCATCATGTGTACTGTGTGTGCATATGTCAGTGTTGATGGATGCTAATGAGATCCTCATGAGGTGAGTGTTTTGTGCTGTGACCTTTAGTGTTGTGGGGAATATGGCTGTTTTGTTGGATCACTTGTGAGTGTTGTTGGCCAGGTGATGGCAATAACACTGAGGGGTGCTGACCCACCCTTGATGTGATCATTGTGTGGCCATAGCTCTCCATTTGTGGTTGGTCACTTGTGTGTTTGCTTTACTGAACTTTCTGGATTAAAGTAACTTGTTGTGGTATAGGGCCACTTGTATGTGACTGTTTGTGTGGTGGAGACCACAGATCACTTGTGTGTGATTATTCATGGCTGCTCTCATTTTGTGTTGTAGCAGGCTGAATAATCATTTTGGGTTGGTGACTGTTGTGCTCCTTTGTGTTGGTCACATGTTACTTTTTGTGTGTGTTTCAGTGTGGCAACTTCAAACCCTCATGCAGTGGCATCCATGCTTACAGATGCCAACTATAGTGTGAACACTGTGCTTCTGTTAGCTTTTACTTTTATTTCAGGTTTGTGGGTCAAGGACCTGAAGGCTTCAAAGGGCTTTTAATAAATTTAGGGGTCCTAGAGGAACCCTTTTGAGGGAGGAGGGTTACGTCCTCTGCAGCCCCTAATCATCTTAATGTGTTCAGCTGGTGCTAATTGGCCACATCTAGCCAGGGGTGGATAAAGGCATACCTGAGGCAAGCTTTCTGGGGAGCTCACTTGTCTTTGCATTGGTGGCACCAGCCATTTTAGCGAACCTGTGGAGCCATTTTAAGAAAAACCTCTTCTCACCCACAATCTGGTGTTCATCTCTTTTTTATGTTGCGGCCTTTGAGCCGGGTCGTAACACCAAGTGTAAAGATTGGTGGAGGGGCGATTATGGTGTGGGATTGTTTGAGCTCGGCCCCTTAGTCCCAGTGAAAGAAACTCTTATCACTTTAGCATATCAAGACATTTTGGACAATTTCATGCTCCCAACTTTGTGCAAACTGTTTGGGGATGGCCCCTTCCTGTTCCAACATGACAGTGCAGCAGTGCACAAAGCACGGTTCATAAAGACATGGATTAGTTTGGTGTGGAAAAACATGAGTGGCCTGCACAGAGTCCTGACCTCAACCAGACAGAATAATTTGGGGATGAAATGGAGCAGAGACTGCAAGTCAGACTTTCTGTGCTAACATCACTGTCTAACATCACAAATGCACTTCCGGAAGAATGATCAGAAATTCCCATAAACAGTCCTAAACCTTCTTGGAAAGCCTTCTCAGAACAGTTAAAGTTGTTATAGCTGCAATGGGTGGACTGACATCATACAGTATTAAACCCAGTGAATTAAGAGTAGGATGTCACTCAAGTTCATATGTGAAGGCAGACGAGCGAATACTTTCATCAAAGTAGCGTACCTCTCTACACACCAGAAACCTGCTTATTTGTCTGTTTGTTGTGAGTCAGGTAGTCAGGTGTGGGGCTTATTTGTTTTTACTGAAAACAACTTCCTGTCACACAAAAAACAACAACAACAACAACAAAACTATAAGAGCACTATGTCATTAAACTGAAGTAATGACATAAAAGGACTTTGACAGAGTGAAAATTTTCAGTGCATTCAACACTATGAGTAAGTATTTATGCAAGCTGTTTAAAATATAAATTAAAAAGAATGCAACAATTTGCAAATCTAATAAATCCATATTTTAATCACAACAGAACACAATAAACATATCAAATGTTAAAAGTGACAAAATGTACAATTTTAAGACAAAACAAGGTAATTTTGAATTTGATGGAAGCAATACTTCTCAAGAAAGTTAGGACAGAGCAATGTTTACCACTGTGTCCATAAACATCTGGCAGCTGAGCAGACCAGCTGCTGGACTTTTGTCCTATTCTTGTCTAATATAGGATTCAAGCTGCTTAACAGTGCTGGGTCTTCTTTGTTGTTTCTTTTGTTTTTTGCTCCATCATGCTGGGTTTTCCATCTACTCTTTAGTTCAGATGACACAGCATTTGTGTTTTTCTAAAAATACATAGTTGTATTTTTTAGGAACAAATTTTGCTATTTTATATCATTTCAATGGCTGTTCACTTCCTATGAATGGGAAGGTTCCAGTGTCTTGCTCAAGGACACTTTGACAAAAACTCTGTGTTAGTGGTGGTCAGTAGCTTTGGTGGAGATGCCACCTGACACTGTCTGCTTACAGGACAGTTTGACATGTGGCAACCACCTCACACGAATGATCTGATCTGCACTTTATATCCCCTCACAGAGAAAATAAACAGCGCTGAATGTATTGATCAGACCACTTCACAGAGGTACTATTGCATCTGCAGTTTATTTTGATGAGTAACTGTTCTGTGTTACTCTCTGCAGTCTCTCCAGGAGGCTTTTGGACTCTTATGGACTCTCTGTCTGTCCTGCCTACACTTTCTCTCCCTTGTTCTTCAATCCTTTAATCTCTGCATAAACCCACTCTGACTTCATAGCCCTGAGTCATACTGTATCACATCTGTCTCCTCTCCTCTCCTCTCTTCCGCTCTCCTCTCCTCCTGTCACTGTGACACAAACAACAGGGGGTGCTGCTCTGTCGATCGACTCCTGATGTTGCTTACCGATGCCATATAAGCTTAAATGATAGCCTATCTCTTGTCTGTGTACTTAGGGTTGTGTGTGTGTGTGTACAAATGTATTTTTTTCCCATTGATGAGGTAATGCATAGACAATAATGACACCAGAAAACACTCAGGCAAACAACAAAGGAAAAAATGTTTTTCCAAGATTTCAATTAGCTGGAGCATTTATTTCAATAAGAAGAGATCATTTGGAAGAATTGAACATGATTAATTGCTGCAGAATTCGATTAATAAGCTATTTGGTGATTAGACTGCTATGATGAACCATTACAGCAGAAAAGAGTCCCAGCAATGGTAGGAATTAGGACAGGGCCACCTACTCCCTCCCACCCATCCTGGAGTCTAAGCGCTGGTGAAGATGAAGATGGAGGCTCGCATGGGGCTCTGAGAGATCAAGGTGAGGCGGAGATAGGGAGGTTGCACGAATGTCTGACTCTGAAAGGAAGAACAAAAGAGGAGCAGAGTGGGGGCTGATTGGCTCGAAGAAGGTATGCAAGAAAATGATTGGGTCAGAGTAATGATGTCGGCACTGAGTGTGACAGCGTGGGAAACAGAAAGTGATGTAAAGAATAGACCGATGAGCGATTACAGATCTTCCTTGTTGCACTTACACATGAGCTGCATTCATATAATCAGCTGATCACTTCTTATGTAATTCAAAGTAGATGAAGTGTTTTTATAAAGCATTAATTAATTAAAACAGCATTTTTGTTTAATTTTATTTTTTACTATGAGCCTCGTTCATCCTTTAAGCCCTTTCTAGCTGTCATGTACACTGGATGCACTGGGAACAATTTGGAGTTCAGCATCTTGCCTCAGGACACTATGGCCAGAGAAGCTGGTGATCGAACCACCAACCTTCCAGTTAGAAGATGACACTTTCCTTCCTAAGTTATAGTCACTGTAACAGGTGGTTTGTACGAGGAGTGTTGCTGTACCCCAGCAGAAGCTGTTGCTTGACAGCCATGGGTGGGCATATTTGCTGTAAAAATCTGTACTGTCTAAGGAGTGGAAACTAGAAACATATTTCACTCATTAACTATGCCTATAATGTGGAACTATGAATGTTTTCACCAGCTGCTGATACTGACTCTATGCCAAATGTACTACTTCTCTTCTGCCACAACATGAAAAGACAATGGGTATGTTATTTGTCAGGATGTTATTTTGCACTAGAACCGATATTGTAGAGATGACATTTCCCTCGGAAAACACATCGACATGGACATAATATACAGGAAAATCAAAAGAATTGAGATTTATAGTAAAATTTTTCAAAAACATAAACCTTGCTAATAGCTGTATATTTAATCACTGTATATCACACATACTGTGATTAGTAGCCTTTATGTTTTTGAAACATTTTATCATAAATCCCAGTTCTTTTAATGTTTGTACAAAGTTTCGTTCCAATTGGTCACCCATTAAGGAGGAGAGTACTATAATGATTATACACTATGTTCATCCTAGTAAGACTGGTATCCTTCCAGTCTCAAACGGTATTTCTGTCTTGGACATTTTGTATCCTCGTCTCATACATCTTGTTCAGACTTAGTAATCACGTCTCACAGGATTATTTCCTGTTTTATTTTCAAGGTTAATTTCCTTTTGTGTCTTGTTTCAATTCTGCTTCCTGTCTTGCTTTCACTTGTTAATGGGGTTCACTTGTACCTTGTTACCTTCCTGTTGGTCATTTAGCAATCAGCCTAGTGTGGATAAAATGTCTAGTCCCCCACTTTGTCCTTGTAACATCATTTATTAATACTTTCTGTTCTATTGCTGATGTTCTCTATATCATGGTCCTGAATTTTAGACCCATGGTTTTGAGGTTTTATTTTTTCTTTCCTTTTATATTCTGATTTTTATTGAATATTTGATTTTTATTTATTAATTTTGTTATATTTTATAATCTTTTTACTGGTTGTTTCCTTTGTCTGGTATTTAGCTTAATTTCCTCCCTTGTGATTGTGTGGATTCTGTTCACCTGTGCCTCATTTCCCCCCAGCTGTTTTTACTTTCTCTCTTTCCGTTTTATGGACTTTTTGTTTATTATTGAATTTTCATCAGCTAATATATGGCTCATTTAGCTTTATGTGTTCTGCATTTCTCACTGATTACCATAAAGAAAAAAAGAGTCACAGCAGCAAAAAAAAAAAAAAATTGTTTTTAAGTTTTTAAAAAATGTGTTTTTAGATTTTGCCTGGCATCTCCTCAGGCAGGTCATTCAAGAGCTGAAGGGCCCTGATGGCAAAAATCGTGGGATTTAAGCCTTGGCTTTAGAGCAGACAGGAGGGCCCCAGCTGAGGATCTGAGCTGACAAACTGGCTCATCTGGGGTCAACAGTTCTGCCATGTAGCTTGAAGCTAGTCTGCAGCATGTTTTAAAAGTCCCTATTCTTAAAAGTGTGGGGAGCCTATGCAGAGAAGCCAGGATGTGGCTGATGTGATGAAGTCTGCTAATATAAGTAAGAAGCTGCTTTCAGGGGCATTTTGAACAAGCAGAAAACAAGACAGTAATTTTTCCCATTTATACCAGAAAAAAGAAATTTGTTGCAATCAAGGCTAGAATTTTTTTTTAAAAAGCTTCCAGATCAGATTTTGAGAGCATTGGTTTAATGCAGCATCTTATTTGGAAGAAGAATGACTGATATGTGACTCGATGGCTATGGCCCCAGATTAAAAAGATCATGATCATACACAAACACCAAGCTGGGACACACACACACACACACACACACACACACACACACACACACATACATACATACATACATATATATATATATATATATATATATATATATATATATATATATATATATATATATATATATATATATATATATATATATATATATTCTTGTATCTTTTGTATCTTTTCCAAGATTTAATTTACTGCCGTCGTTATATTGTCACTTGGCAAGAAGTACAACTATAAATATAATCCATCCTGACCAATCAAATAAATGCATTCTGCCCACTGAACAGTGTAATAGATAGGATTATCAAGGTTTGCCAATCACAGATTTTCACACGCTCACTTCTGCTCCGGAGCTCTGAGCCTTTCCAGTAAGTGGAGCATATGACTGAATTTATGCAAAGTCAGAGGTTTTATGCCTCTCAGCACAACATATGGCAAGACATGTCAGTCAGGGCAAATGTCATAGCATCCTGCTCACAATGCAGAAACAAAATGAAAATGCATGCAATGGAAATGTGGTAAACTCAACAAAATGCCATCTATGACCAGAGGCTGTGGCTGTTTAAAATGGCATTTAATCTTCAGCATGCATTTTTATGAGTGAATACTGGAACTTGCAACAATGCAGAGCCCATTTTCGACGTCACATCAAACACACGTCATCTAGCCACCAGCCCCCAATCTGTTGCTATAGTTTTTAATCAATGGATGTTTTGTTTTTTGCTTTTTTTTCACGTGTACTGTGATCTGGTTTGTTGTAACAAATCCGGATGACGACAGCACAGTTGATACCGAGGGGCTAGCTGTGCAGTAACAATATGCCTCATCCTCCTTCCTCTTGGGTTTTGTGCGTGTGTGTGTGACTGTTTTGCAGCAGGGTGGGGACATGCTGTGTGTCTTGGTGTGGAGCTTGTGGGTGAGGAAGAGACAGAAGGAGAAAGAGAGCTGGTCTGCAGCTTTACCCTTCCAGTGACTCAGCACTTTCAGAGACAATTTTTTTTCCTTTTTTTTTGTAAATAATCCCCTCATCCCATTTATGATTCTTCACCCCTTATCCCCTCTGCCCTTTTCACACTCCATCACCTCCTCTTGCCTCCTCGCTTCCAATAATCATTTATGTCTCATTACTTAATTGCTTTTGTACATAAAAATAACATCTCATTGTTATAATGACTCTCAATTAGGGAAAAAAGGGAGAGGAGATTTGAAAAGTCATCATCACCACACATCCGTTGCTCTATTATTGCTCCTCTACTAGAAAAGTGAGGCTCTTGTTCTACATGATTCAGTAAAATGTAAAATATTTTTTAAGGCATTACTTAAATTGTTTTGGTTTGCAGTGCGATCTTCAGCTACCCATCACTGACAGCCCTCATCTGTTTGTTGCAGAGGGAGACGTCAGAGGCACTTTGCTGAAAGCAGAGAGATGCAGGGACAGAAATAGACCATACTGGGATATCTGAGGAGTGGAGGAGAAGGGAGAGGCCCTGGGTATTCTGCCATCCTAGATAACACCGACTCTTGAGCCTGGTGGGGTGGAGAATTAACGCCAGCAGAGACAATGGAGAGCATGAGCGTGTAGCGGGTCATGCTTTGAACTTGTGTGTGTGTGTTTCTAAGCCATGGGGTGGTCACAACACCAGCAGCAGCATCAGTGGTCTGATAGACAACAGAGGAAGGAGAAAGGAAATGAGCTTCCATGTTAACCTTATTAGTTTAGGAAGACAGTCTACAAGGACCATGGGGATGCAGGAGGACATTTGTAATGCGAGAGCACGTGTCAGGGGGTGTAAAATGTGAAGCCAGCAGTGTTCATTTTCCTGAGATGTATCAGTTACAAACACATACTGTTTTTAACGATTGACCTCAGCTTATACTGCGATTTTACTTTACTGGATTATTTTGCCCGATATCATGTTCAGTTTGGCTGATTTCTGCTTGTGAATACTGTGACTGAAGTATTTGCACACTTGACCTTCAATGAATGACCAACGCATATGTTGGTCATAAATTGAAGATGGATCAGATGTTAATGGAGAAATTAAAATATAATTTTTTTATGTTAATCGAGTAAAATATAAAATCTAGCAGGAATCACAAATTTGGGTTTGGTGGTTGTCAGGTTGTCTGACTACATTGTGCCAAGTGTAAAGTTTGGAGGAGAGGGGATTATGGTTGTTTTTCAGAAGTTGTGCTTGGCCCCTTAGTCCCAGTGAAAGGAACTCTAAATATCCAAAACATTTTGGACAATTTCACACTCCCAACTTTGTGGGAAAAGTTTGGGGATGACTCCTTCCTGTTCCAACATGGCTGCGCAAGAGTGCACAAAGCAAGGTCCTTAAAGACATGGATGAGCAAGCCAGGCCTCCTCACCCAAGATCATCAAAAATTCCCATAAACACTTCTTAACCTTATGAAAAACCTTCACAGAACAGTTGAAGCTGTTATAGCTGCAAAGGTTGGGCTGGCATCATATTAAACCCATAACCCTAACCCCTTTTTCCTCTGTTTAAGGAGCCTTAACTCTGCAGACATAATATCAATTCCAAGATTATGTTTTAGTTCGTTCTTTTGGAATCTGAGACTTTTGAATACAATCTTGCAAAACCCCCTGATTGCTGCCTCTTTAGGCTTTATCAGTCCCTACAGGAGTTTTTTCCTGATGAAAACACAAACATAATCCGTAACTACCAGTGATTAATCCAACATGGAAATTACAGACATTGATGACATTGTTGTCTTTTCTAGCAGCTGAGGTGAGCTGTTCAGGACTGGTTGGTGCAACACGATGTTGGTGTCTTCCAACATAGGGTTGCATAACAGCAATGATCCAGGTTTTAAACAAATTTTCTGACCCATTAGGAGTCTATCCAGAAAGTTAACATGTTTCCAAGCACCGATCAGTAAAAGACAGAGAGCTATGGTGGCCAGTATTAGGCATATTGCTAGCAGACTGCCTCATTTGCCTGTAGTTTTTCACCAGTGTTTGTCTGGTTACTTTTAAACTACTACTACAGAGTAGTACAAATTCTCCAAAAATGGAGAATGTTTCCCTTCAAAACTTAATGTTCTCAACGCACTGCAACCAACATCTTTCAAATAAACAATATATTATCATGGTGTTTACAACTTTCATGAATGTCCTATTGCTGTGATTTATTACTGTTACTGAAGTTCCGCGCTTCCATTCAAACTGAGACAGCAACCTGTTGCTTTGAATTGGAAACCTCACTTGTATGGAGCAAGATCCACCTTTACTTTGTAGTTTGGGTCAATTTAACTTGCTTGTCCTGAAAGGCTTCTCTAACGGAACTTATTTTTCCGGACAGAGGAAACACGAACACACCTAGAGTTGATGTCTTGTTTTACTTACTTTTAGGAGCCCTGTGTTCAGGCACTCTTCTTGGAAAGAAAAGTTATATCTTTAATTAAGAGCTCCGGCCACCCTGACAGTTTTTCCTTTCTCTCCTCCCTCGCTCACTGAGACATAACACTATGGTAAATTCCATTCTCCCTGCAAATTCACTGCCCATCAGGCCTACATGCTTTAGATCTTGCCTGTAGAAATTCTGCCTTTAGCTTCACAACAACAAACAAAAAGCGCTTCTCACCCAGGATACACGCAGAACAATAACGTCACTGTAACCATGGCAACCGTAACGCTGCCGCCTGGAACAACAGAATCATATTTCAAACAAACCCAAAAATCCTGCTTTGAACAAAATGAAACAGGTGTACTCAGTGTATTCCATTTATTTCAACAAAGTAACTGTATTCTGAATAAATATTTTTTTTGGTAACTTAACGGAATGTTTCTTTTACTCAAATTTTGTATTCTGAGTCCAGAATCACCCAGAATCATGTATTCCTTTAAATAACACTGGAGTGACACAACCACCTGCTTCTAGGGAAACATGGATTCACTAACTGGTTGGTAGTGGTTCCTGGAGGTTGCTGACTCTGTCTGAGTTAAATAGGTTGCAAAGAATGTGATGCACAATAAACTATTGGCTGATCAGACTGCCTCATTTGTGTTTTTCATGTTTGTCTGCAAATACTTCTCTGGACACCAATAGTTCAAAGTCAGTACAAATTCTCCAGAAATGGAGAATGTTCACCTTCAAAACTTAAGTTGTTCTCAGCACTGCAACCGACATCTTTCAAAGGGCCAAACAATCTACGTTTCCAGGTCGTGTTGCACATTTCACAGTTTCACAGCTCGGAAAGTAGCGGGACAGTGTTTGCAGACAAGTTCGTTAGCTTCCATTCAAACTGAGACAGCAATATGTTGCTTTGAACTGGAAACCTCACTTGTATGGAGCAAGATCCACCTTTAAGGAAAAATAGTTTTAACAATTTAACTGGCTTGTCCTGTTTTTCTAAAACAATATAGTTTTCCTTATCGGACAGAGGATCAGTTTTCACCTAGAGTTCATGTGTTGTTTTTACCGCCTTTTAGGAGCCCGTGTGTTCAAGTAGTCTAAAGAAAGAAAAGTTATATCTTTAATTAAGAGGTGGCCACCCTGATGTTAGCAACTAGGACTTGGAGACTGAGAATTGCACTATGAGAAAATTCACGCCCCACTAGTGGAAATTCACTCCCTCATCCAAGACCTATCCAGATCTTGGGCAGAAATTCTGTTGCCTATTCCTTTAAGTAAACCGCTTTTTCCTGTCTATAACCAGAACAATAACCTGACTGTAACCTGACGGCACTGGGCTGTAAGCCAGAATCATATTTCCAGCCCACAACTTTGCTTTGAACAAAATAAATTGTTGTGTACTCAGTGTACGCACGACGGTTTTCTTCTGGTCACTGCTAGAAGAAATATTCTTTTTGTATCTTAGGCAGTGTTTCTTTTTAACAAATGGACCAACCGAGTCCAGAATCACCCAGAATCAGATGCCTTTAAATAGCAGGAGGAAAAACAGCTAACCTTGCTTGTGTGGCTCTAGGTTACTGGTCAGATCAACATACTATTCTGTTGCCTCAGCTGTGACCTGGCTGACAGTCCAGTAAGCTGATCATACCCACTTAGCATCCTCAGTTTTAAAAATTACAACTCCGGACATTGCAGTTCAAAGTCAGTGGGAGCGTTAAATCAGACACAAACAAGAAAAAAGGTTGTGTCAGCTTTGTCTAATAAAGACTTTTCCACTCTAAGGGATGAGATGGTGCCCAGAAGAAATGGCTACTGCTGTTAGCATTGCTCATTCCCATTACTCACATCTTATTTTTCTGGTTTATCTTGCAATGAAGGTCAGATATGATGCAAATATACAATTTTAAAAAACAACATCACTGAGTTAAAGTTTTTAGATATGAAAGATAGGGATGGGTATTGATAAGATTTAATTTCCGCCATTTTCATTTATGGTTTAACGATTCGATCTTTCTCCAGTTCATATCGATTCTTATTTTTAAAAACAATCTAAACTGAGATTCCTCCTAGCTTAGAATTTTGTTTTATATTTCTCTTCCTACAAGATAGAAATTGCAGGATATTTTGTGTTTGCAAACCCAACAGTGAGAGCTGCAATGGGTTGAACAGGGTCCCCCAGGGAAAACTGTAAATGCCTGGGCCATTTGTTAAATATTCTTCTCTAGCTCCCACCTTTCCTGTCCACTCTCAAACTGTCCTCTCATAACAAAGACACAAAATATTCAGTAATATCCTCAAATGTTTCACATTCCTGTACCATCTGCTGTTCAAATGGCTTTTCATACTTTCTTTAGTCAAACACATTTTTTCCTGATCACTGGGGTGAAACAGATGACCACATTTCTGTCTTTTTGACCTCTCTCTGTTCCCACTGTCCATCTGTCTCATCACGGTCACCTGAATGCACAGTAGATCCAGAGCTTGTAATAGTGCAGATCCAGCAACTACAACATAATATGCACTGTTAGTTGATTGCTTGTCTGCTCGAAATAACGGTCAGATCACGTACTATTCTGTTGCCGCTGCTGCACTGGTTGAGATTCACGAGTCCAGATGCGGCATTAAAACACGACATTCATTTAAGGTTATCATGTTAATTTTGTGAGCAAATGCTTTTGCATATTCAGTGGTGCTCGCTTAAAAAAATATCTAAAACAAGAAAAAATAGTTGCCCTGTTGTCATCCGTTCTCGTAAAGTATAACCAAACTTTTACGTTTGAGCCGCTTATGCAGATGGTACATTGAAGTACGCTCTACGCTGTTAACGTGGTGACGTCATTCTAGCCAACTCTGAAAACTAATCGTATGCAAAAAATACAAACGATTCCAAGTATTTGCAAAAGTTATAACATTTTCTCAACTAAACACCATCATAGATTAAAGTTTTTAGCACTGAAAGATATAACTGGTGATAAGAAAATCCACCTCAGCAATAAAGATTAAAGGGTGCCAGGTTGTCTCTTTGGAGTGCTCATTACCTGTTCATTGTAGAACTAACAGTAGATTTAGTCTTTCAGTATGTAGCTGTATGAAACAGTGTCTATATATGTTCCAGCTAAATGATGTAGCCTAAATGAGGGAAATGCTATAAAATACCAAATGAAGTGGAAAGCTATCAAGAAATACTGAAGCTAATGTAGCGAGTAAAATGTTATACTGCGGTGCAAACTGACTGCCTAACATCACTTTATACACACTAAGAACAGATCACAAGACTTGTAAAGTCTCACAAGAATAATAAAGAGTAGCTTAAAGTGTAGCTTTGCTACACTTTGAACATCCCCATCGTCTTCACTGAGGCTGTAGTCACAATCCATTCAGCTCAGTTGTCAGTACAACAAAAAGCATTTCAGTTATATCATGTTACTTACAGCCTGCAGCTTTGATTTCTCAACAATGGCCTTTATAGATGGAACAGCATCGTCTGTTGGCATTAGCATTGCCAACTTCATCCTGGGCTCTGTTGATGAAAGAGTTTTCTTTGCAGAAAGAAACGCTTACAAAACACTGAGGCTTGCCTCTTTATGGGAAACATTTGAAAAATGCTTATCAGTAACTCTAATAGTATACTAAAGTATATTATATACTTCAGAAAAAAAGGGGGGTGGGGACTTTTAGCCAATATTTGTTGTGTTTTTACAGAAGTTTAACTACTTTCTAAAGACAGTCAAAAGAGTGAACTTTTTACTGCTGGAGTAATGTGCAGCTTGGGTGTGCTCCAACACGTGTCCTGCTGTGAAAAATACAACGTAGAAAAAGATCAATAGCTGCACTTGCATGACTGCATCCAGCCTACATTCCTGCTGTTAGACACCCTGCATTTATGCTTAAATTTTAGTTTTGCTGATGTCACTTTGCTGAGTAATTCTGTAATTCTGCTTGGGCAATCAAACCACTACCCTTTTGCGTGCTGATTGTCCCAGAAGAGCCTTTGAGATGGGGAACAAACCGAACTCTGCAGCTGCAGCTACGTCAAAGAACAGAGAGGACAGTGATCCATACACTCACTCACTACTGGCCAACTACTCTCATGAATCAGAATATAATGTGAGCAGAAAGGATTAAATGACATAAAAAGCATTGTTTCCTTCCATCAACAGGAAACAGAGTATCTGAATAGCAAATAGCAAAGCTTCTTGAAATCTTAAGAAAACCAAACAACCTTTGGCTCATGAGATACTATCCTGAACACAGATCCCTGAATACATTTATATTGCATTAGTTTGAGTCACTAAAGGTCTATTTGTTCCCAGGTGAGAGGGAGAAACGAGGGACCCAGGGGTGTGCTGTGTGAAGGTGATGGATGCCTTAGGGTTTCTATAGCCTCATGACAATTAGAGCATCATTGTTGTTCTCCCTTTCACAGAAACAGTTGCGTGCTTGAGACTCTGCGGCACACAGTGACCAGTCTTTGCTAAGGCCACTTAAAAATCACTACTAGAGATTATGTTACTGCACAGAATGCCGGATTCCACTAGAAAGTGCAAGACCCCACAACAGTTCATTAGTGATTATGGTCACATAGCCAAACGCAGTGACAGAGCAGAACAGCTAATGCTCAACAACAACAGAAAGGCCTACACAGACAGAATTAAATAGCTCTGTTAAAGGGTCACAGTGACAAATAGTTTATTGTGTTCATAGTTTTCTCATTTTTCTGTCACTGTTTCTTGGCCTCCAGTCACCCCCAGCATCTGAATTGACTGCTTTTAACACACGCTGTTTTAGAACTGTATTTCGCTCAGTAAAGTAATTTTTTGCATTGTATTTCCTAGAAAAAGCTGCATCAAGATCTGAGAACTTGTTTATTATAGTTGAGGGAGACATATTATTTGTATTCATAAGATATTTTATTTCTAAGGGAACACATATAGTATAGTATTAAAGATAAACGTAGTCATTTGACTCTGTCTCTTTCCTCTGTCTCTTTTTATATCTAAAGCAAACAAAACAGCAAAAAAGCCGTACAACACATACAACATCAGCAGCAAAATGTGAACTCTGACCCCTACAATGAGTGTGTTCTGTTATGCTGTGGGGGTCACATTGCTGGTGTGTTCCCATCTAGAGGGAAAGGTCATTGCGAGTCAATACAGAGCAATTCTGAGTGATCACCTTTGTCTTATGACAAAACATTTCTGTCCCAGTGGGAGTGCTCTCTTCCAACACAGCAATGCTTCCATTCAAAGGGCCTGGGGGTCACCCAAAGAGTATGAAGATGTGTGAATCATGTGCTATGGACTTCACAGTCACCAGTTCAACAGTGGAACGCCTATGTAAAAAATTTGTCACTGATATTTGGATGCATTTGCAGAAAAAAAAGAAGCTTATGTGTAAGTTATAAGGAAGATCTGTAGTCACACATCTGTCTGCTTCCCAGGTATTGGCAGCTAATCTAAGCTTTTTATCACTTCCACTTTCCCACGCTGTCAAGCTGCTTGTGACATCACTGGTCTAGTCCAATCATATTTCCGCCAGCCTTCTTCAGGCCAACCAACTTCTACTCCATATACTTTAAATCTCACTGCGCAGCTATCATTTTTCCTTGCAGACACCTTTGTCCAACCCACCTCTTCCTCACCACCGCCTCTCCCTCATCACTCAGGCTCCATTCAAGGCTCCATCTCCACCACCAGCGTCTAAACTCCGGGGGGTCCTGCCCTAATCCCTATCACCGCTGGGATTCCTTTCTGCTGTGCTGGGCCATCGGAGTCTAACCGCCAAATACCTTAAATTGAATTCTGTACATCAATAAATCGCATTCAGTTCCTTCTAAGGATCTCTCTTTATTGAAATACATGTACAAAATTGATGCTTGATTGATTGGAGTAGTTGGATTGCTTCTTTTAGGATCAGAAAGCACTCTTTTGGCTGGAAACAGGCCTGTTGGCAAGTGTGACAATGAATCCCAGAAAAAACAGCTCTTTGTGATTACTGTATTGTAGAACATTTTCACAACATCAGACAGCGCTTTTTACCACTGTCATCAAGAAGTCCTTTCATTAGAGATCCAGGCTTGCAGAATCAATGGTAAGGCGTTTTGAAGTGAAGAGGCCCAAAACCTTACTCTCTTCATGTTGGTTTCTCCTTTGATTTTTGACACTTTGCTGCATACATTACTAACGACAAACGCCTATTAACACAAAGAGAATTGTTAGAATCTTAATGTGCATAATCTGATCAGTCAATAGAAGCACTGCAATCATACGGTGGATATTTTTGTCTTTCACTGTGTGTGTGACAATGTGTGAAAGTGTGAGTGTGTCTGCTCTGATGAATAGCCCACAGTGTCACTGAGTACAGACCTTGACAGAGCAGAACAGATGAGATGATTCAGAAGCAAAGCATTGTTCTGGCTCTCATCACTTCAGTCGGCGGCCCATAGCTAATATTATTGGTGGAAGTGGATGATGGAGTAAAATTACTGAGCGGGGGCCTCCTTTTCCTTTCGCAAAACAATCACAGCTGAAAGAGAGTAAAGACCTGGAGGCTTTTTCACAAAACACAGATAGTAGATTAAAGTGGGATTTTCCAGGTATCCTGGCTGAATTTAGTCGTGACTCGGTTTCATGAGAGCAGAGGCACATAAATTACCATGGAGACATATTCTGTGCACCTAGCCTGCTTTAGACCACGCAAACAGCCAGACTTGATTTATCCTGGAGTATTACCTATACATCAGCAGCAGCAACATAGAATCGACAGCTACTACCTGAACAAAAGCATGCATATGCAGAAATAAATTACATTTTCCAGAAGAAGCAAATTTCTAATGTAAAAGTCCAGAACACTCTGCAGCCTGCCAGAAATGGATTTACTAATTTGACTTAAGATTTGCTGTGAGCAGGGGTGCCTCCAGAATTTTTTCACAGTGGTGGCCATATGGCACCCACTAAAAATATTGCGGTGGCACAACAACAACTGAACTTCCAGTTTTATTGTGTTCTTGTCACACACAGGTTACAAAAAAGAGTGAAAGAAAACAATTATATGCTTAGTTAATTCCCTGGTATTAAAATTGATATCACTGAAAACAGGTAGATATGAAAACTAAATAAGATTTTAAAATTCATAATAATCTGTTTTGATTGATTGATTGATTGATTGATTGTCCCAACCATCACTTTGTAAGAGTGTGAACGGATGCCTGTCTCTGTGTTGGTCCTGAGGTGCACCAGAGATCTGTCCAGGGATTGGCACCAGGTTTTCTGCAAGCTTATTACATTATTACCAACATAGGACAGTCTTGCCAGAGAGGCCAGCAAATGTTGCCACTGGGAAATCACCTTAAATCTGCATTGTTTTTAACGGCAACAAATTGAAGGTACCTTCTTCCTCTTCTTCTTTTGGCTTCTGCCTTTAGGCGTCTCAACAGCAGATCCTCTGCCGCTAGCTCACCTAAGCTCTACCATCCTCCTCTGTCACACCAACCCTCTGCCTGTCCTCCTTCACTACGATTAATCTTCTCTGCGGTCTTCCTCTTGTCTTCCTCTTTAACCTCTGCCTGGCAGCTACATCTTTCTTCTGCTCATGTCCAAATAATTTCAGCCTTGCCTTGCTAACTTTGTCTCCATAAGGGAGGAAATACCCGTGGCTCCAGAAAGACCCATAGACCTATAGACCTAAGAACAGCCTTCTGCTCTGACCTGGTCTTAAGCACTCGTTTTAGGTCATATTTAATGAAATAGTAAGTGAATTGTTTCCACTATAGGTGTTTAAAAGGAGTATTCAGGGTCCATGATATGCTCGTTAGCTAAATAGTCAGAGCCATCCTTCTTGGTCACATCAAGATTTAAACCACTAGGTTTGAATCTTGAGTTGCCAAATATGCTCATCTCAAGGCTTCAAGACCATTTTTATACTGAGTGAGATACAACATTCAGCTGGAAGGTAATGTGGTCTGGTTGGATTTATAACCACTTACTGGAGGTGAGCCACCACTGACACACTTTTGGAGATTACTGCACAGACACTCATATTAATGTGTGTGGAATATTAGTAGGAGAGGGTGAGAGGGGGTGGAGCTGACTTCTATACTGCACATGCATATCACTGGGGGGCCTGTCCTAAAGTGCAGCCTGCTTTGTCCTTCTTTTTGACTCTAATGGGGACCATTACTTTCAGTAAGATGCAGCAGTATTGATTGAAACCATGAACTCATCAGGAAAGTGTCTGCTGAGGTCACAGATCAAGGAAGACAGACTTACTTAGAATCAAACATCTTTTTGCAACTAGATTTGCCCCCAACTGGCCAGTAGAGGGAGTGCAGGTTTGTGACACTAGCACTTTGTTTTCGCCCATCGTCACCATCACTAAAGTTAATAAAACGTACTATAATGATCATACATTACAATGTATGTTCTGGGTGCAGCTAGCCAAGTTATCAAAATAAGCCATCAAATCTTGAAAATAGCGCAATATCAATTTATATTATTATAATATATTGATTTATATTATTTTAATATTGTCAGGGGCTAGGTTTATGTTTTTGATTTCTTATGTTATATTTTGAGATAATGTTTAGTTATCATTAGTTTGCCTTGAGTTTTAGTCTAGGTTATGTTCAGGGGTGTACATAAGTGGTCCGCAGGTGCGCATTCGCTATCATTCCAGATATCAAATACATAAAAAAGGCACGCGCACACTATAGTGGGATTTTTCACGAAGTTTCTGCACACTCTGCGTTTGTTTGAATACATATGCAACCACTTTTCGAGGCATACGCGCTTTTTGTTCGCATTTCTTTGGAGGTGGAGTGGGTTTATTTTCACGAGTTCAAACAAATGTCTCTGCACCACATCATCATGTCATGTCAAGTTCAGTTCATTATTTGTTTGAAGCCTCAGTTCTCACCTCCTGCCCAACCACTCTTTTTCCGAGAATATTCATGTTTTTCAGCTTCTTTTTAACCTTAGTTTGTTTCGGACTCTTCTTCCGTTCCTTAAACACACTGGCTTTGCAGTCATGACAAATTTCTTTTTGCAGGTGGAGGTTAAATATATGACATCTAATAGTAAAACTGTTTAAAGGAATCTTAGAAAAACAGTAATATTCCGACATCTTTAAAGTTAATAATAGTAAGAAATTATTTGAAAATGTTAAAATGACAATACGTTTATAAGAATCATTTTTACATATATTTTTCCATTTTCAGCATTACATTTTAGAACATTTAACAGTTCAATCTTTGTCAAATAACAAACCGACAACCTATTTGTGAAATCATGATACATTAGCAATAATAGAATGTATTTGAAAAATTTAAAATATGCATATGTACAGACAGATTACATTTAAAACAGTTCAATCTTTCAAATAACGGACACATATTTGTGAAAATTATGTTTCATTAAATATGCATTACAGTGATTTTAAAAACGTTAATTTACATTTGAAATGTTAATTTACAGTCTATTTATGTAAATCACAGTCTATTTATGTAAATTTAATGATATTCTAGGAGAACAGAACAAAACTGTAAAATTGCTTGACCTAGCACCAAAGCAGAAAGCGCGGGGGTTTGCCATTCTTATACTAGTAAAAGGAAAAAATGCTTATCAAAACTGATAGTTACTACATCTGCCTAGAGAAAAAGGTTTTCATTTTCATTTCATGAATCATGTCCTCCTCTTACCATTTCTAAAATATCAGCAACAAGCTCTCCACATCTCCCCCATTTCTAACCCCATCTGTATTTTTCTTCTGTTTTTTTAGCCAGGGGCTTCGTGGATGTTCCTGTAACAGGAAGAGTTTAGCAGAGCAGATGATACAGAGTGCTGCTGAGGTCAACTGCTCACAGCACACACTCTTTCTGCTCTGCTTTATCTCTCTCTCTTTTTTTGTTTAGTTTGTTGTTGTTGTTGTTTTAGATACAAAAACAGTCTGACTTTAAGTACTTTTGTGCCTATGTGGGGTACTATGACCACATAATTAATAAAGTATTCTGATTCTGAGTCTTGAAATGTAAAATGATTATAACTACTATGGAAGCAGTTTTCAGGGACTTTAGTCTGAAAACTACAATAATAAAACCAGTACTTAATTTACATGAAAGATTATATAAAATGTTATATAAAACCCTGTATATATGTGTAGACTGTGCTCTTATGACTGCTGTTGTCCTCCTCCTCATGCTTCTCTTCCCCAACAGGCACATTGCTCATTATATAATTTGCTGTTTAAAGCAAATATACACTACTTGATGGGAAACACTGTTGAATACTCAAGTGCAAAGGGCAACTTATCCAGTTGAGCTTTTTTCCTTTGTGAGCTTTTTCAATTCTGATCTCGCTATTCAAATAATGCATTGTATATGTATCACATTTTAAACGTTTGTACTCTTCATGCATTTATTACTTCTGTTATAATTTATTATTATCGGGCTGGCATAAAAACTCCCCGAAAGGCCTTCACTTGATCCAAAATGCTGCAGTGAGAATACTGACAGGGACTAAAAAGAGAGAGGGCATATATCTCCCACACTGGCTTCTCTTTATTGGCGCCCTGTTAAATACAGAATCAAATTTAAAATCCTGCTCCTCACATACAAGGTCTTGGATAATCAGGCCCCATAAAGGCCTCATCGACCCATTAGAGCACATTACTCTCAGAATGCAGGCTTACTTGTGGTTCCTAGAGCATTTAAAAGTAGAATGGGAGGCAGAGCCTTCAGCTCTCAGGCTGAAGGCTAACTTTGTCTCCATAAGGGAATCCAAACTGGATTCCTTCTGAGGAATCCAGTTTGGATTCAAGAGAAAGACAGACTCTTTACTTTTAAGATTAGGCTTAAAACTTTCCTTTTTGATAAAGCATATAGTGAGAACTGGATCAGGTGACCCTGATTCCTCCCTTAGCTAAGCTGCATAGGTTTAGGATGCAGGGGTCTTCCCATGATACACTCAGCATTTCTTCTTCACTCACTATGTGTTTATACACCTCTTTGCATTTAATCATTAGTTATTATTCATCTCTGGCTCTCTTCTACAACATGTCTTTGTCCTGTCTCCCTCCCATCTCCCCAGACTGGACACGGTGGATGTCGGTCCCCCTGAGCCTGGCTCTGCCTGAGCTGTCTTCCTGTTAAAAGGATGCATTTCCTTCCCAGTGTCACCAAGTGCTTGCTCATGCTGATGGTCGTCTGTTGGGGTTTCTCTGTATTATTGTAGCATCTTTACCTTATAATATAAAGTGCCAACCAGTGACTGTTGTTGTCATTTGTTGCTATATTAATAAAATTGAAATGATGCACTAAAATGACATTAGCATATAGCAGAATTTTGTGAGTAAATTAGCTACATTTATGTAAACTAGACATAGAAGTGTCATAGAGTACTTTCAGTGGTTTCCTGATGAGTAAAGCAAGTGCTTGAAGATTTTTTTCAAACTATTATTTAAATAAATAGCTTGTAGAAGATCACGTGATCCTTTCTTCCTGTTTCTCTCTCTGCTTTATTGTTTCTTGATCATTTCAGCTTGACGCACTTCTCACTTCCATCCAACCCTCTGTCCAGCAAACTGTGATGTTACTGAGTCTGCCAGCAGCTGTAAGATGATTTACTGTATCCCTCTCTCTTTCTCTCTGCTTAGCTCACTGACCCGCTCATAGAGTCAGAGCTTGGACCAAATGCTAATCCTGGTATTCAGATTTGAGCTGTGCTCTCTAGATGCTCCCCTTAGCAGAGAGACGAGGCTGGAAGCAGCTGCGGCAGCATCAGAGGATAGGGAATTTGGGGGCAGAGGGGTGCACTGTTGTGCCTGTGTGTTTTGTATCTGCTTTTAATACACACACAGCTGTCTGTGCATAACACAAGAACACCTGCAAATGTTTAAGCAATACCCAGGTACACCTGTTACTGCGAATTGAAAAAGCTGAAATGTAGATTTTGCTTACTAGGAAGATCCCGGGAGAGACATGAACGAAGACGGGGGTGCAGAGCAGTAAGGGAAACTGGAAGGAGATGAATGGGAAGGGGCGAGAATACCGGTAAGGAGCTAAATAAGCAAATTGCCCTCTGGAGGTAAACAGCTAGGGTGGGTAGTGCGGGTGATGCTGATATGATTAATTGAAGTAGGACAGCCAGGGACAAAGTAGAGGACCAGCACTGCAGAGGAAACAAGGTAGAGGACAGTCCTCGGCCATATAAGGCTGAAACTATATACTCACATAGCTTCACAACTTGGTGTAGTATCAGCCGGCAGCCACTACCAGTACATTGCTTGTTCATTGAATTACAATGAAACAGAAAGAGGGAGAGTGTGTGTGTGTGTGTGTGTGTGTGTGTGTGTGTGTGTGTGTGTGTGTGTGTGTGTGTGTGTGTGTGTGTGTGTGTGTGTGTGTGTGTCAACAGAGCGGAAGAGAGAGGACATTATGTCACGTCAAGGTAAAAGTGCGGACACGCAGTGCGGATGGCCTCTCCCGCATTTGTACCACCTGCATGTAGAGCTGGGGAGGCAAGATGAACAGTGTAGAGCACTGTGGTGAAATCTCACCTTGCATGTAATTTTAATCTTTCTATCTCACTGTGCCATGCATAATCACTGAGGAGACAGACAGCAGTGTGTTTGTGTGTGTGTGCATACATAGAAAGGAAAAGAAACAGACAGGGAGGGAATGGGTGGATGCTGCTCCCAGGCTGCCAGAGGAGTGTGTCCTTGGACTGCCCTCATCTCTGACGCACACACCCACCAACCCTTTCAGACACGCGCATCGAAACACGCGCGCACACTCCTAGCACCGGTTCATTTACTCTCTCTCTCTGTTTCCCTCAGACAAATACAAAACTAGGGCTTGCATGTGCATGCACACCTTCTTAGCTACCAGAGAAATTTAACTTACTGCTGTGCAATGCTGTGTGCGTGTGTTCACTCGTATACACACACACACACAGTGCGGAAAGCTCTCAGACTGAGCTCAGACACCTCATCAGGGATGCAGCAGAGCCCCTGTCTGCAGAAAGAGGGAGAGAGAGAGAGATCTCATCTGATGTGGGATAGAATGAGGTGGAAAGGTGGTTGTCTGATTAAGGTTGAGCATGTGTGTGTTCACATATGCGAGTGTGTGTGTGTCTGTGTGTTTGGGGTGGGGAGTAGTAACTAGTGTAACTCCAGCAGTTTGGTAAATGTTCATGCACACACACGGAACACCGACCAACAGAGACGGATGACAAATAAAAGTCCACACCCAGAGATAAGTATGCCAATGCGCTCATCTTTTTATTGCACAACAATGTATTGTCTGTTTACGAATGCTTAAACAACATTGCCACTGACTGACAGACCAGCTTATTGAGAGAGACCAGGGTGTGGCTCTGTGTTCTCGGCCAGCAGAGGTGGTGGACAAGACAGCCTTTTTAGAAACAGGTTCAAATCAGCCCCATGCCCTCGCCACCAGCATCTCGGTCCGCAAGGACTGGACGCAGGCAAATATTACAAGCATGCCAAGTATCCATCTAAATCCTTTGACACTGATTTGGTAGCACTGCAGCTTGGGCTGGGAGCTGAGTTGTCCTGGATTGTAGACATCAACTTAGACAGAGCTGGACTTTCAAAATACTTAAACCGTTCTGTTAAGAGCAGAAGCAGAGCACAGCCTGAGATGGTTGCAGACTGGCCTCCAGAGAGAGAGAGAACACATGCTGTGTCAGATATCTGTGCTGTCGTCTACATGGTGCTGGTAAAGTGTGTCTGGATGCCCACACTGAGCTATTCGTGCAGGCTGTGGAATGCTACTAAGTCTAGGGATGTGCTAGAGTGATTTCTTGGAGCATTACAGTGGTTTCTTTCATTTTTTTTTTTTTTTTTTCCTCTTCTGTAGAACAAATGTAGTTGTGACCATTTAACACACATCTCTCTCGGCTTCATGTGGGTTTTTAAAACCCCCTAAATGGCATCATATTCTCAAGTGGGACCAACATTATAGAAGGAAAGGCACAGGAACACACACACGCACACACAAACTCAAGCACACAGAGTCCTGAAGCAGAGAGAAGGCTTAGGTAAGCTAAGCAGGCTACAGTAGCTACGACACAAAAGTTTAACTGTTAGACTAAATAAAATCATTGTACAGTAGTTTGGTACACAACAATGTCTAGATTCGAAGGTCCCACTAAGAATTGTACACAGAACTCTGCTTAGATAAGAAAAATACAAACATGCACTCTGCTATTATCTGCCAAGGTATGGTAGGTCAAGCTCATGACTGCTCATGAGTCGAATTCAGCCTAAGAGAGAGCTTTTCTTAAATGGCAAAGACTTGATCAGTGTGCAACCAGCATCAGAGTGTAAATAGCTGTGCGACAATATGTTTTAAGAACGTTGTTTCCAGCACGTGCACAGCCAACTTCTGTTACTGTATTGATATTGTGCAAGCATCTCCACAGTTTGTTTATTACTTTCTGTCGTTTTTGGCTCTTTGCAGCGAGCGGATCATCTAAGCTAACGTCTAGACTGCCGATATCCACCAGAAGCCTGTCAGAGCTCACCCTCTCACTGTAAAAAAAATGTATCTTATACAGCAGGCTGTGGTAAAAACACAACAATGTGCCCCACATCTCTGTGTATACCATATGTACAGAACATGAGAGTACAGAGTACAGCGCGCATGGTGTTGGAAGGCTCAAACCAACAAAAATGTGCAATTTTGTGTTTCCCGTATCTGGGAAAATTGTATATACTGACATTGTCATCGTAATTCAGCAATACTAGTCTTCTTCTACTGTTTTTTTGTTTGTTTGTTTGTTTTTTACATATATTGCAAGTTGAAAATAAGAACACAGATTTGCATTTTTACAGGCACATACAAACCACAAAAATAGACTATGTGGAAACTAGATGTACTAGGCACAAGGTATATACAGTCCGTGTGCATGGGGCACATTGTAAAAACAAACTGCAAAACAACAACCGAACAAAACAGACCGATAACTCAAAGACAGTTTTACAAACAAAAACAATACCCTGATTTGCTAACATGTCAACACCAAGGCATTCGGTACCCTTAACAACTGGTACAGCAAGAATGAGAGGTTTGAAACTTAGAGATTCTCAATAATTGTCAGTCAGTGTCAAACATGTATGAGGGCTTTCAATCCCACTAAATAGCAAGGTCCAGAAGAACCATTAAACAATCACACTTTGAACCCCCCGTCATCAGGCAAATACAGTGCTACATCACACACACATACACTCACACACACACACAACATGTTGACGGTGGCTTTAAGCCAGCAGACTGAACACTAAACAGATAACTGAGAGAAGTATGTGCTTGGCCAGGGCTGTATCGGCCTCATGGCCGAGGGTTCAAACAGAGCGGTACTGATCAAAGTGTCTGGGATGCCATCCTTTGAGTGGGAGTGAGTTACACACATATCCTACTGGTTGGATGCAATGAAACAGAGACGGCGCCTGATATTGCCTGAAACATTAGCTCTTTAACTCTCCTTCCATCTTGCTCTCACTGACTGTGGTCTCATTCAAATAATATCAGCACAGTCCTGATAGCAGCTTAATAGGGCAAACTCTGGTATTAGCACAAAGGATTGGGGAAGAGGACCAACTGATTGCACTGGAACAGTACTGAAGCGCACAACAGCCATTGACTCAAATGGACTTCATTCACAATCATATTGGCATTTTGGCATGTACCTTTCCCATAGGAAAAAAAAAGCAATACAAAAAGAGTGTTGCTGATGAAGGAGGGTCACAGCTTTGTAACCAAGGTATGACAAACAACGAGGTTTAGTGCATGTTATCGATTAAACAGATAAGAGAACATGTGGCTGCTCGACAGTAACAATGAGCCAGGTTTTACAAGCCATATAATGAAGCCCTTGGATAAAAACAATCACCTACGCCTTGTTTCAAACAGCTCGCAGGATAAGTGATCACAACCAAACGGGCAGAGTGTTACGCTAATAACAATCTCAGGGTTACGACTTCAGTAGATCCTCCATATTTATCTGAGCCAATCAGATTTCAAGGGGAACCTTTCAGCACGGTTAAATCAACAAGTGGATGATGGGAGGATAGACAAGTCTACATAAATCAATGGAAAGCCACGCTGCGGCAATCAATACATCTCTCTGGAAAGGTAGCAAACCTGAGTGAAATGTCCATCGCATCGATTTTACAATTAGACTCTGTCGATGTTCAGAGCTGAAAAAGGTGGACATGGTGTTTGTTTAACACAATGAATCAGCTGCCTATTTTCTAACCCAATTGGATTCACTTTCCTTCCTTACAGTTTAACCAGATAATGGGTCCGAGAGAAGTACTGCAACCATTTTAAGAGAATAGAGCATCGATTTTTCATTTTGATTACAAGGTCGTAGTGCAACACAAGGTGCTTAATTGGACGTCCTCAGTGCTCACTTTGGACCAAGGAGCTCAAAGTTGTTACGACTCACTCTTGTTCACGCCCACTTCAGTAAATAAACTAATAGAAAGGAGAAGAAGAAGAAGAGAGATCCTCTTGTGGTAGATCTGGTACAGGTTAAATATAGCAATGTTCAACCCAGAGAAGCATCATCAAACCATAAAAAAAAGATCACACGGACACTCAGCAACACATACAGCAATGCCCACAACCCCCCCTTGCATCATAAAAGCCTCTTTAAATCACTGTCCCTTTATTTACATGGCAGTTTATATCTGATTAGCTGTCTTCCTTCTCGTATGGCATACATTCAGCAAGAGAAGTATTTCAGGTTCAACAGGATCAGAGTATTTAGAGTAAATATAACCAGCTATCCAAGCCTCAACCCTAAATGTTGAGACATTCATGGGAGTTTTGGGTGAAATGGGACACATAAAGACTTTGATATAGAGCAAGTACGTTTTTTTCTCTTTTTTTTCTTGTTTTTTTCTTTACATCTGAGGCATTTTATGCCCCCATATTGCCTACCCTCAACCCCCATTCATCTCACAATTGAACATCAGAGAGAGTTAGTTTAGCTAAACTGATTTTTTTTTCTTCTTTTTAAGGTTCTGACCCGCTGAACTCAAAGCGTGGATTCTTCCTGTGACGTGAAACCAGAATTAAACAGTTTGTTCCTCTCAAGTGTTAACAAAACAAAACAAAATAAGAGTTACACTACAAGTCCTTTCATTCTCTCAAGCATTTTTGGTTAAGGTAACAACATGGTCACTGGATTACAATACCTCAAGTGAAGCCACAATAGCTGCTGGATTCTTTAAGATTTCACATTAAAAACAAAACAATATGAAAAAGAAAGAAGTTCACTTTCCTGTACAGCATATGTATAGATATTTATATTCATATATATTTATATATATAGGCGGGGTAGAGTATTGCAGAATTATATTGCATGTGTTAATCAATAAACCTAGACAGAAACAAGCAAGTATACAGTATGGGTTGTTCACAAATGTTTCCTTCGAGTAAAGCTCAGATATTTTAACCACCTTTGCCTTCAGGGTTACAATCAGCCACCCACCAAACAGCCGACCGGCTTCAGAGGTGTTTCACGAAAGCAGGTCAGCACCACCATCGGCATGTCAAACCAACCGTGCAGTGTAGAGTGTGAGTCCATTCTCTGAAAGTGGAACCAAAACATATCAACAAACTCACGCACACACACTTACACCCACATGTATACATACACACAAACCAAATATATGGCTTCTAATGTTGAATCAAGGCAGTTAAATAAATGGCATTTTCTTCGATGTTTCTTTTTTTTTTTTCTTTTTTTTTTTTTTAGTTGATACAGACACAACCAGACTTGGTGTTCAAGCTCAACTTTGGTTTGGGTAGATACGATGAATATAATATCCTTCCGTACTTTTTTCATCAACTATTTACACATCGATGTAAGATCGACCAGCGGTCTAAAACACTATTTCCATTACTATTTGAAACAATATGAAGAGCAATGTGTTCTTTTGCTACAACAGCTTATACAGAAAAGTTACACTCAAAACACTTTTGGACGCTTAAAATGTCATTGTCATTTGACCTCAAGTCCCTGATTTTCAGTTTAAGTCCAGCTCCTGCTAGATTGCATTGCATGGATTCTACACAGTATGCAATAGTTACATCAATCATACTTTTCTTCATATCTTTACAGAAAAGACAGCGATATACAGTAGGTGTTTGGAAGCAGAGTGAAAGGGGTGATACTAAGACTAAAGGTGCTGGCACAGTAGACTAGACCAGTTCAACCTTAAGTTATTCTAGCTTAATTGTATAGACTCCTCCTAGCCAAAGTGTCTCAAGACTTTGAGTAGCTCTTTTCCTTCTGCTGGCACCAGCACACAGTGCATCCAGGTCCAATAACTGGTGGCGCTGGCGGTAGCTGATTGGTCATTCAGCAAGCTGACAGATCAGCTGGACTGACCTAAACCGAATAGATTCTCCTACAAAAAAGGCCTCTTTCTCGAACTCTACCAGGGTCACAAGTTGGAAGACAGCCGGGATCTGGCAGAGTCTAGCTCTGGAAGGCTGACAATTGAATCTTTCTTGGGAGCTCCAGAGTCTGGAGGTCCTGATCCAGCAGCTGCTGCTACTGCCCCCATTCCAGCAGGTCCAGTGGGAGGAGGTGTGGAGGCAAATGCCACCCTCTGTTGGGCTCCCGAGGATCTCCCCACCCCTGAGGGCCCTGGCATGCTGGAGTGAGGGGGCTGCGGAGGTCCAATGGAGGTGTTGGAGGTGCGAGTGGAGGGCGGGGGGCTAGGGGCTGCAGAGGCAGCTTGCGGTGTTCCTTCCTGGGGGAGTGAAGGCTGGGAGGCCGACAGGGCACGGGTGTCCTGACTCAAGCTCCCCATATGCAGGGAGTGGGTGCTCTTGTGTGAGGCAGGCCTCTGCTGGGTCTGTGTGGGGCTTGGTGCATGATGCTGTACTAGGGACAGCTGGGACCCAGAGGGTCCCACGCTTGCCATGTGCTGGAAAGTCCGTCCTGAAGCTGCAAGCGGGCTTTGGACCGGGGGACTCGAAATTGCAGATCCAAATGCCCCTCCAAGCGTCAGAGGGGGCTGAGACTGCAGAGGAGACATGGAGACTGGACTGGAGAGGTTCTGCATCACCTGAAACCTTCGCACCATGCGGGGAGACTGCAGAGTCCCTGGACCCACCAAAGGACTTGCCATCTGAGGGCAGAAGCTCATGGCCACAGCTTGCTGGAGGGTGGCAATAGCAGAGCCTGTCTGCTGCTGACCCGGAGGGGCAAAGATGCCACCAAGCGAAGGGGTCATAGACATGGCCCGTGGCCGCTGCAGGTCTACTAGTTTTACCATCTCACGGTCATACTTGACGATCTCCTGAATCATCTCATTCTCCCGGTTGTTGAAGACACCAGAGTTGAGATCATGCTGCACCTTGTGCATCAGGATGGAGTTCTTTTTACCTGCAGAGAGAAATAAAAGCACAGGCTAATTACTAAAGATAAAAAAGGCAGAAGCAGTAAAGTGAGAGGAAAAGACAAGGAGTACATAAAGGTGAATAATGCATAAATACATGGAAACAGGAGGACATATAACGAGAGAACAACGCGATTTAGATATAGCATGCGATGCCCTTCAACTCAGGTACATCCTCTAGCAGAACAAGCCCTCAGGAAATATACGTGTCACCCTGTACTTTTATCTATTGTTACAGTATCCTATGTCATTCTGAGCAAAGAGCACAGCTCATTGTACTGCTTCTTTTAATATTCAGGAAACATTTTCTTTTGTGTTTTTTGTTCACGGCTTCATTTTCTTTCATTAAAAAGAAAAGACAGCAGAAACACTTAGCAGCTGATGTTTTGGAGATTTACATAATTTCATGCCCAATATATTATATGATAATACATTATGATACATATGAAAATGATCTAAATCATTTTTTACCTATGCGGTCTAGACGATCAATGGCAACAGTCTCAAAGGCTCTTCTCATCATGGGGTATTCTTCCAGCACTTCATTGAAGTGGTCAACAGACAGAGAGTAAAGTCGACAGTAAGTCTCCGCTCGCACGCTGGCTGTTCGCCGACCCCTCGTCAATAAGCAGATCTCTGAAACGGGGAAACAGAAAATGCCATCGCTTACAAAAGGGTTAAAAAAACAATGGCACCAACAGAAAAAAAAATATCTTACCTCCAAAATAAGAGCCATCGGAGAGTTTCATTGCAAGCGTTCCCTTGGTGATGACGCTGCAGACTCCATGCTGGATAAAATACATTTTCTTGCCAATAGTGCCCTCCCGGATGATGTAATCTTGTGGCTGGAATACCTCAAAACGTAGCTTAGTCAACATGGCGGTCACAAAGTTTGGCTCTGCGTTGGCAAACAGCGGCATCGACGCCACCAGCTTGCGACAGTTGAAGTTCACAATTTCCTAAGACAAGACACAAAGAAGAACAGTAAAATGTGCACAGTAACGACTTTTTAATATAATATATATTTCATATAAAATGGGAATAATGTGCATTATTGTCTCACTTCTCTCAGGGGCTCACTGAGTTCTCCCAGGATGCTCTCCTCATCAAACATCTTGCCCTGGTATCTGTGCTCGTAGTAATCGTGGATTTTCTGTCGGAAGTCAGCAGGCAGCTTGTGGAAGGACATGTACTGCTCCACTTGTTTGTACTAAGAGAGAGTGGGATGAAGAGAGATGATTTTTACTTCCTGTTAATGCAAACAAAAACAACAGAAAGAAAAAGTTTTTATTGACCTTGAGGTGAGCGATTGCATTTAAAAACCACAACAGTAATGGGGCTGGCAAATTAGTTTTCGCAAGTGTGCATCGTATTGCTTTTCTAGTGTGACACTGTTCAGTTGTTTAACTATTATTATACATGTTTCTTAATGCCAAAAATACAGAAAGCAGCAATTAATTGAGCCATTAAAAATGTATTTATATCTATTTCTCATCACAGACCTGTTCAAACACTGAAAAACATCAGCACAACATGTTTTTTTCAGTTCAGATTCAGTAAATCCCAAACATATCAACCTGCTTCTCTAAATACCCACTGAGACACCAGCAGTGTGTATCAACCTGCCACTGATGATAGCCCCCAAAATGCACATTCACACCTGTTTGAGTAACAAGCTAAAAACTGCAAAAACTTGCAGTGCTCACTTGTTTTTGGACTTTATTATTTACTAATTGTCACGGTTCTGGGTCCGTTGGACCCAGTATTTTGAGTTTATTATATTTTGGTTTACTTTTGCATTATGGATTGTTTCTTATGTTTCTCTGGCGCTTTGTGTTTCAGTTATCTTGGTGTTTTGGATTTTCTCATTTTGTGGTGATGGTGGTGATGATGATTATTGTTATTGAGTTCCATGTTTCTGTTTATTGGTATTTAGGATTTGTGTTCTCATGTTTTGTGTGAGTTTAGTTCCATGTGTCATTTTCTGTCTCTCTCAGTGTCAGGTCTGCGTCTTGGTGTTGTGTTCTCATTTCCTGTTTTATTGTGAAGGTCCGCGTCTCATGTGAGTGTGTTCAGTTTTACCCCTGTCTCGTCTTGTTGATTATTCCCAGCTGTGTTCCCCACCTGTGTGTAATCTCCTTGTGTTTCTCTGTGTGTATTTAAGTCGCGTCTTCTGTGTTTGTAGTTGCTGGTCCGTCTGTGTATCTCTGTGTAGCCACCCTGCGTCATCGGTGTATCCTCCATGCCCTACTCGTGTGTTCTCCCTGCTGTCGCCATCTTGTACCGTCGTCCACCTTGCTTTATGTTCAGGTTCGTGTTCTTGTTCATGCTCTGTAGTTTAGCTGTCCCAGTATAGTTTAGTTCTCCATTTTGTCGTTTGCCTCTCGATATTTTTGTGTCAATAAATCACCTTCACACCTTCACGACTGCCTGCGCTTGGATCCTCTTTTTCCTTTATTCACACGGCTCTCCTCACTCGCCGTGACACTAATTCCAGTTAGGCAGGTACACAAAGACCACATTTTGGTTGAGATCTGAGTTTGTCACCAGGCAACTGCTTGAGACTTGAGGCATTTAGTGGCCAGAGAGGGCTGACAAACTTTACGTCCTTAAAGAACTGCACAATAATTTGCAGTTATACCTCAGTACGAAAGCTCCCGACAGGTGATCCGCTCAAACGATCTGCAAAACAGCTCTTTCTGTCCAGTGTGTGCATTTCATTTTATTTTTGTTGTATTTTCTTGTGGAATTCTAGTTTACTAGAGCAATAGCATGAACTGATCATTTTCATTTCTATTACTTCATTACTTTTTCTCAGTCTCTGGATGAATTTTGGCCCACTTCAGCTCAGGTTCAAGGTTCAAGGTTCTTTATTTGTCACATGCATAGTTATACAAGTATAACACACAGTGAAATGTATCCTGACACGCCTCCTCGACATGTGCAAAAACATGGGGGGTAGGGGGGGTAGGGGGGGTAGAGGGGGGGTAGAGGGATAACATTATAAATATATATATATAGTATATACATTGGGTGAATGTGCAGCTCAGTGAGGTTTGTGGGCACAGCCCTCATAAGGATAATAAAAGCCCAGGTCATCACCTCTCCACCACCGTGCTTGACTGTTGGTATGAGGTATTTGTGCTGATTTGCTGTGTTTGGTTTTGTGCAAATGCTGCTGTGCATTAGGGACAAACATCCCCACTTGTGGTTTGTTCAGATGTAGCTTTGGAAAACTAAGCTGTTCTTTTAAGACAGGATTGGCTTTCTCCTCGTGACCCTTCTAAACAGGCCATACTCTTTCTGTCTTTTTCTAATTGTGCTGTCACAAACATGCTGACTGAGGCCTGTAGAGTCTGAGATGTAGCTCTTGAGTATTTTGCGGTTTCTTTGAACATTGCACGGTCTGACCTTGGGCTGAAACTGTTCTGATGTCCTGGCAAGATTATGTCATTGTGTTAACACACACCTGAATGCTCCAGACCAGCAAATAGAACCTCTGCTTTCATACAGGCACTCAGACTTGCTGATGATCAATTAATCAAGTGAATTTGATTAGCAGCATCTGGCGGCTACTTACCCTCCTAATTGCAAAGAATCAGTAACCTGTCCTTAGTGTGAAAACTTGTTCACAACTGCATTTCATTCATAAATAAATACATCTAGGAGGAAGGAACTGGCTCAGGGCTCTAGTACAAGACAGAGTTAGAAACTGCTAAATGTTTCTAGTGAACAGGATTTTGATGATAATAAAAACCTAGAATACAACCACACTCAAAGTTTAAAACAAACTAAGACAAAGGGCAAAATAAGCAAACATCATGCTATGATTAGACAATGTCACCTATGAATTTTAGAAAAGGCCAAAATTGACCTGTAGTATTTTACTGCCCCACTCTCATTTAGCATTTATACAGGGAGTGCAGAATTATTAGGCAAGTTGTATTTTTGAGGAATAATTTTATCATTGAACAACAACCATGTTCTCAATGAACCCAAAAAACTCATTAATATCAAAGCTGAATTGGAAGTAGTTTTTAGTTTGTTTTAGTTTTAGCTATTTTAGGGGATATCTGTGTGTGCAGGTGACTATTACTGTGCATAATTATTAGGCAACTTAACAAAAACAAATATATACCCATTTCAATTATTTATTTTACCAGTGAAACCAATATAACATCTCCACATTGACAAATATACATTTCTGACATTCAAAACAAAACAAAAACAAATCAGCGACCAATATAGCCACCTTTCTTTGCAAGGACACTCAAAAGCCTGCCATCCATGGATTCTGTCAGTGTTTTGATCTGTTCACCATCAACATTGCGTGCAGCAGCAACCACAGCCTCCCAGACACTGTTCAGAGAGGTGTACTGTTTTCCTCTCCTTGTAAATCTCACATTTGATGATGGACCACAGGTTCTCAATGGGGTTCAGATCAGGTGAACAAGGAGGCCATGTCATTAGTTTTTCTTCTTTATACCCTTTCTTGCCAGCCACGCTGTGGAGTACTTGGACGCGTGTGATGGAGCATTGTCCTGCATGAAAATCATGTTTTTCTTGAAGGATGCAGACTTCTTCCTATACCACTGCTTGAAGAAGGTGTCTTCCAGAAACTGGCAGTAGGACTGGGAGTTGAGCTTGACTCCATCCTCAACCCGAAAAGGCCCCACAAGCTCATCTTTGATGATACCAGCCCAAACCAGTACTCCACCTCCACCTTGCTGGCGTCTGAGTCGGACTGGAGCTCTCTGCCCTTTACCAATCCAGCCACGGGCCCATCCATCTGGCCCATCAAGACTCACTCTCGTTTCATCAGTCCATAAAACCTTAGAAAAATCAGTCTTGAGATATTTCTTGGCCCAGTCTTGACGTTTCAGCTTGTGTGTCTTGTTCAGTGGTGGTCGTCTTTCAGCCTTTCTTACCTTGGCCATGTCTCTGAGTATTGCACACCTTGTGCTTTTGGGCACTCAGTGATGTTGCAGCTCTGAAATATGGCCAAACTGGTGGCAAGTGGCATCTTGGCAGCTGCACGCTTGACTTTTCTCAGTTCATGGGCAGTTATTTTGCGCCTTGGTTTTTCCACACGCTTCTTGCGACCCTGTTGACTATTTTGAATGAAACGCTTGATTGTTCGATGATCACGCTTCAGAAGCTTTGCAATTTTAAGACTGCTGCATCCCTCTGCAAGATATCTCACTATTTTTGACTTTTCTGAGCCTGTCAAGTCCTTCTTTTGACCCATTTTGCCAAAGGAAAGGAAGTTGCCTAATAATTATGCACACCTGATATAGGGTGTTGATGTCATTAAACCACACCCCTTCTCATTGCAGAGATGCACATCACCTAATATGCTTAATTGGTAGTAGGCTTTCGAGCCTATACAGCTTGGAGTAAGACAACATGCATGAAGAGGATGATGTGGACAAAATACTCATTTGCCTAATAATTCTGCACTCCCTGTAGAATATTTCTCATGCCTCTTCTTCTTACAAATAATTTTTATCTGTTTCAGAATCTCTTAAGCTTCTTAAGAGTCCTCCATGCTCCTACTAGTGTTTCACCCCACTTCTCCCTCTTATGGGCTAAAATGCTTTGCTGAATATTTATCCTTTCTGGGAATTTTGCCTTAACTTCAAATGGAAATTCTTAAAAACTCTTTTAATTCTAATAATTTTTCAAGAACTTCTCAATAGAAGCATCACTTTGTGCTAGAAAGGTTTATAAATCTCTGCACATCAGTGTCTGTGCAAAAGTCTCTCAAGAGTCGTCAAACATATACAAACCACGCAGCTGAAATGAACACACCAAGCAGTTAATCAATGCCAAATCAATAAAAAGTGAAAGGTTCCCTTCAACATAGCAGCAAGACAAACAAGCAGCTTCTGTTGTTTAGATATGCTAATTTCAGTCCTTCCAAAGTGATCACAGAGAAACTAGAAACAACGTGGCTGGGCTGCAGAGAGAGGAGTGATAGATGTGGCAGTAAACAGAGCAGACAGTGAACTGTTGGGAGAAAAAGATTTCTCCTTGTACTCTGCTGTCAGCTTCTGTGCACTTCAACCCAGCTCAATTGGAAAGCTTAAGACCACAACTCAACTCAGCCTATAAAGCTGTCCAAACCACAATTTTGAGAGGTCAGCACGCTGGCAGCCGCTGTGTACTCACAACGTTCAGGGGCTGAGGAAGTCATCATCCATACCACCCCAATCCCAGCACTCCTTAAACTCTGCTGTGGATGCTGTGGATGAAAGCCACAGTCTGTCAGTATCAAGTAACGTCCCCTGAAAAGGTTTGCTCGCAAGACCATCCCCCCCAAAAAAACCCTGAAAGGCTCGTGGTTAACTTCTTCCACAGACAACAGTATGTCAGATGTTGTGTGTCCTGCCAGAGGCCCCGAGCAAAACAATGAGTGCCACCTGCTCAAACACTGTTGCAAGCTCTGAATCCTCCAGTGCAGCGTATAAACTCCTTAACTGAAAATTGTTTGCTGTCAGGAACAGACGGCCTGGCTCTCTGTTTGCAGAAGAAAATTACAGTTAGCAAACAATGATTTTAAGATGTACACAACTGAATGCATGTGTACTGTACTAGAAGAATTATTGTCTCAGATCCAAGCTGCACAATGGAACGAAAGCTTCCCTTTTTTCATTTCCAGGCTTTATGACAGCAGTACTATAACTGTGAACATCCTGGTCACACTAATACGCTAATAAGAGACAAACGACAAACAAGAAACCAAACAGACCCCACCCGATGAGTACCATTTCACTCTACTAGGGTCACATTGCTTAAACACAGAGCTTTATTTCTGTTAAGACTTGTTTTGAATTATCTCCCTTGCTATTGGCTGAATATTTTACATTATTCATGTAATGTGAATGAAACTCTCAGGGGGAAAACAGCGGACAGCAGGGGACGATCTCAGAGCTAATAAACTGAGCAGATATGCCCGTATTATTAAAACTGAATAATAAATAATGATGTGCATACACTGACACCACAGTGCAGAAGTAAATGCAACATTTTTGCTTTTTCCCTTTTCTGGGATATTTTCTCCTCTTACACAGTCACACTGACACACTCCTTATCTATTCAACTGCTCATTAAAGCAAATATCTCATAAGCCAGTCACATGGCAGCAACTCAGCAGAGACATGGTCAAGATGACCTTGACCGAGCATCAGATCAGAGCATCAGATTAAGGTATGAAACTGTTTTAACTCACTTGAACGTGATATGGTTGTTGGTGCCAGATGGGCTGCTCAGAGTATGTAAGAGACTGTGTGATGCCATCATGTCAATATGGACCAAAACCTTTAAGGAATTTTCAGCACATTATTGAAGAAATATGCAAAAGGAGCTACATTAGCTACTGCTAATGTAGTTCTCAGTGAGTGTATAGTGATGCAACATTCAGGATTATATCAAAACTGTGAGCAGTCAGTGAGGTGAGCATACAATACTGTGAAAAAAGTCTCAAGCAACCCCTCATTTACAGCAATTTATTGAAACATGTTATTCTTAAACACAGCCTTAACTGTCTCTGACTTTTTTCTTGTAATTTCTTTAAGTGTTCTTCAGGAATAGTTCTCCAGGCTCTGGGGAGGTCAATCCATGAATGATATTGTTTTGTTGTGTGTTTTTCTACCTGGGTATGGTTTTAAAGCACTGGCAGTGTGTCCAGGATCATCACCATAGTAGAAAATGAAGCCACTGTCAGTCTGATGGTACTTTTCCATGTTCATAATTCCATCATTCTTTAGAGGATCCCTGAAACCACCGGCTGAAATGCAACCCCAAATCATGGCAGGGCCTCCGCAGTGCTTTACAGATGGCTATAGACACTCACTGTTGAATCTCTGTCCTGACCTCTTCTGTGGATATTAGAACTTCATATATTAGAACTAGAGAAACGGGATTTAATTTGACTCTTTGCTACATTGTCTGTTATCTGTAGACACAACAGTGGTTCGTCCCTTGTGTCAGGTGCCTTTTTTTATGTTTGAACAATTCACTGGTCAGTGTTAAAGACAAATATAAGAAATATCAAAATAAATTAACATCTATTATGCTATATGAAAAGAAAAGATATTATGAACAGGTGCTTCAAAAACATAAAAATAATATTAAGGCTACCTGGAGTGTATTAAATGGGATCATAAAAAATCCAAATAATATATGTTCTCCAACACGTGTTGTAAAAAGAGGTAATGTAGTGATTGAGAAAATTTAGAGCATAGTTAATGAATTTAATGATTACTTTGTTAATGTAGGTCCCAACTTGGCAAAAGAGATTTCTGTACCGGGAGGAAATGATGATAAAGTAGATTCTACTTCTTGTAAATGTAACTCAATGTTTCTTGGTGGAGTCTGTGAGAGTGACATTGTAGAAGTGGTGAGTAAATTCAAGAGTAAAAAAATCCATGGATTGTGACGACCTTGACATGTCGCTAATTAAAGAAGTTCTTCATAGTGTCCTTCAGCCGTTAACATATATTTGTAACAAATCATTTCAAACTGGAATTTTTCCAGATGAAATGAAAATTGCCAAAGTGATCCCATTATATAAAACTGGTGATAAACAGATTGTGTCAAACTATAGACCGGTATCTTTACTGCCTCAGTTTTCGAAGATTCTTGAAAAACTATTTGCAAACAAACTAGATTCTTTTATTGATAAATATGATTTATTGAATGATCATCAGTATGGGTTCAGAAGAAATCGTTCAACATCTCTAGCTGTGATGGAATTTATTGAAAATATTGCAACGGCTGTGGATGAATAACAGTTTGGAATAGGTGTGTTCATTGATTTACGTAAAGCCTTTGATACGATAGATCATTCTTTACTTTTACAGAAGTGTGAAAGCTATGGTTTAAGAGGTGTTGTACAATTTTGGTTAAATAGTTACTTGAATAATAGGTTCCAATATGTGAGTATTAATAACATGAAATCTAAACTTAGAAAAGTAACTTGTGGAGTTCCGCAAGGATCTGTTTTGGGACCTAAGTTATTTTTACTTTATATAAATGATATTTGTACAGCCAGTGATACTTTAAAATATGTGATGTTTGCTGATGATACAAACTTATTTTGCTCTGGAAAGGACATAAAGAAATTACTGAAAACAGTGGAAACAGAACTCATGAAGTTAAATAGATGGTTTGTATTTAATAAACTACCAGTGAATGAAAGTAAAACAAAATTTATGTTATTTGGAGGTAGTAAAAGTAACATTAAAGTAAAATTGAATTTAAATAATGTTGAAATTGAAAGAGTATATGAGACAAAATTTTTAGGAGTAATTATTGATGATAAACTTTGTTGGAAGCCCCACATAGAACATGTGAAACGGAAATTATCCAAGTTTATTTCTATTCTTTATAAAACAAGAGATTCTTTGAATAAGAACTGCCTTTATTTATTGTATACTTCCCTTTGTTTGCCTTATATGACCTATTGTGCGGAAATTTGGGGGAACACAGTACTAGTACTCAATCAAAGTACTACATAAAAGTACTTTGATTGAGTACTTTTATGTAGAATGATAATCTGTTGTTGTTGTTGTTGTTGTTGACCGAAATAAATTTCATTTCATTTCAACTAGCTTAAAGAAAAAAGATTGTTTTTAAAAGGTACAAGAACTGGACTGAAAAAGCAGACAATGTCCAAAGATGGCCAATGACCAGTGTCCTTCAGAAATCCTGGAAAGCTATTGCTCAAAAATTACAGGAATGCCTGGCTCCTTGGGAGCAAAATATTAAGAAATAGGTGGCGCCTCAAGACTTTTGCACAGTATTGTAAACCTTGTCCAGATGAGACGGAGCCATGGGCTTGAATCTGCTGAAAACAGTTTTGGTCTTTGGGTATGCTTTGCCAGCAAAACAGCCGTAAACTCCTCTATTTCCCTGTGCACTCTGGAGAAGAAGAATGTGTAAATATTTTAAGATTGGCCTCTTTGATGAGTAACTCCTGACAAAAAATACAAAATTTGACTGTAAGATTTTTCAGTACCTGCTATATTTCAAATGCACGGAGGCAAAACAATGAAACTGTGTTCTGTGTAAGTTTAATATCAGCCCTCCAGATTCAAACTACACGCCTATTGTTCCTGCAGAGGGGAAATGGGAATGCAGTGAATACAGATTGTTCTGTAGTGAAAATGTACTATCACCGTGCCCAGAAAAAGCAATGCGTGCTTCTGACTGATAGCGTCATCCTCAGAGCTTCCTTGAGGAAAACAAACATAAACATAAATAAACGTAACATGCAACATCTGAATTATTCAGCATCCACATAAAGGAAAAGTCTCCTGGGCCGGTGCAGCTCCACAGCTCTTCTGACGGAGTTACGCAACACAAAGTCTCACCTGCATGAGTGAATCTGCTTCCTGACATCTGCAGATGGAGGGCAGCCTGAAGAAATGACCCCGTGTCACAACTCTTTACCCGGAGTGTCCATGCCAACACTGCGCTCTTGGTGAGCAGCCCACAGAATAGGAAATGCTGATTGTGTGAAAAGAGTAGGTGTCGAGGGGGGGTGGCAGTGAGGGTAAACCTCACAGAGGGAGAGGTGCAGCGACCGAGTGCGGTTACGCATGAAGCTCAGTCCCGCAGCTTGAGTCGGATAAGGCTGAACGAATAAGGCAGCTAAAGCTTATCTGATTGAACTGAGATGGTGGCATTTAATGACGTGGCTTTGAGTGCCATGTCATAGTGCGGCGTATCGATCATCGCCGGGCAAACGTCAAATCTCTCCAGTGTCACGGAGGAGAGAAAACAAGCGTCTGACCAGTGCGTCACAGCGCCCACAGGGGACTGACAAACACCCAAATGAGAGTGAAAATGACATCCATTTTCTGTGTCACTTTGATGATGCGGCAGCAAACCGCTCCACTGACATTTTGTCATCTAAACCGCTGTTTGGGATCTATTTGCTTTTCGTGATTTGTTATTCGGTAAGACATTTAGAGAGCGCTTTGTCTGTGATTACATTTTCCCGCTTTCAAACCCATGAACTACTGAGCCAGCATCAGGTTTTTACTCCTTTCTCTCCCTTTCGCTTGAGTCCCCTTCTCTCATTCATCCAAAAACTCTCCATCCTAATTCGGGTTCATCCCGAACGGACATGTGGATGTATAATACATTCACTCCATCCCCGGCTAAATCGCCTCATTACATTATGAAGCACATTCACCAAAGAGAAGGAAATCAGATAGCAGTAAATAAGAACTTGATTTCTCTGTCTTCAATTCAGAGATGTGTACAGAGGGAGGAACAACACACTGTGGGGTCTCACACAGAACACAGTCTCATTAAATGAAACGGAGCTTCTGAAGAAATACAGGAAATCATATAATTCAGTCAAAGGCAGAGACAGCCAAAGGAAACGGGGTGATAAGGCTTGACTCAAAAGAAACTTTTATTTAAAAACCAGTAATGTCCAATAATGAATACCATCAGATACAACTAAAAAAATGATGTTTTTTGTTGTAGATGTGAGTGCAGGAATCTCTTTACAAAGCCCGCCTGCCTCTGGGTAATTGGGGGATGACTAAAAATTGTAGAAAAGGAGTTTTTGGTACCCTAGATGAGGGAAAGGAGGGTAGTGGTGGTGGAGCACTGTTGTGTGTTTTCTGTCTCACTGACTCAGATCAGCCTCTACAATGATTACAAAGGAGAGATGATTATTTCATGCAAAACCCTTTTTAAGTATTATAAGTACAAAAGAGTGTATCTAGTATATATAAATATAAAATCCAGTCTGATTCTCCACCTCTACACAGATTCACTTATTCCTGCAACTAAAAGCAACTTTATTAACAAGCCACACTTAGTAAACTGTGATGTCTAGCACTGACAGAAATATAAGGGGGAAATAATAAAAGCTTGAGACATGTTAATCACAGGTCATGTCTACAAATTCATTGTGCTGCATTCATACAGACCTTGGCCCACTTTTCTTTACAATATTGCTTGAGTTCACTGAAGTTTTTGGGCATTCATTTATGCACAGCTCTCTCAAGGTCCCACCACAGCATTTCAATCATGTTGAAGTCTGGACTTTGACTGGACTATTGCAACACCTTGATTCTTTTCTTTTTTAACCATTATGTTGCAGATTTGCTGCTGTGCTTGGGATCATTGTCCTGTTGCATGATCCAATTTCAGCCAAGCTTTTGCTGTCAGACAGACAGCCTCACATTTGACTCTAGAATACTTTAGTATACACAGGAGTTCATGGTCCACTCAGCGACTGCAAGGTGCGCAGGTCCAAAGCTGACACAAGAAGATACAACTTTGCAAACCTAAGCCATGCTGCCATGTTTATATTAGAGAGAAGAAGCTTTCTCCTGGTGACTTTTGAACAAGTCATGTCTGGTCAGTCTTTTTCTAATTGTACTGTCATCAACTTTAACATTTAATATGCTAACTAAGGCCTGACCTCACAGAAGAATGATGGTCTTCAGATTGTTTATAAATGGCCTTATATCCCTTCCCAGATTGACAAACAGCAACACTTGCTTCTCCAAGATCATTGTTGATGTCTTTTCCCCTTGGCATTGTGAAAACAGTCATCTGAATGCTCCTGCAAACTCCCAAAACCTCACACTTTCCAACACTCAATTCATCAACTGCAGTTGATCAACAGCAAATGGCTGCTTTCTACCCTCTTGGTTCCTATGTCACCAGTAAGGGTGTACTTCATCTTTCACACACTGCTTCTGCATTTTGTTTTTGTTTTTGTTAAATAAATAATGACAGGGTGTAGTATGTGTTGTTTTGTAGTTAATCTCAGACTGTATTTACCTCATTATGAGACCTGTTGTGGACCAGATTACTTTCATTATGTCCCAATATGTAAAACCTTAGAGTTGAAGATGGTCTACTTTCTTTTTACCATGATTATACACCTCATACAGCGCTACACAAAACTCTCAGAGCCACAAAGTCAGAATCACAAAATGCTGCACCTTAGACATGATTTTCCAGATGGCCAAATGAGCAGTTATGCATGTTTTGGTATGTCATTATAGAGCTATAGCAATATGACAAACAGCATATTCACTGAGCTAGGAATCAGAGGACAGTGCAGTTATATGGTATCCCAAATCAATGGTGAAATCTAGAATCTAGAATCCCTAAATTCATCATTTTTATCATTTTCATTGTTTTCATTGGTGTATCAGATTTGAATCTGCAAAAAAGAGGCACAAGTAGAACTGCTGTTCTTTCTATGCCCCTCTGCTATGTGTCACTGTGCACTGTTACTATGTATAACTAACACAAAGGTCTCTGCACCAAAGCCACTAAGCCAAATTCTCGCTAAATTTAACCTGCATGAATTGTGACTCTGACATTTCTTCTGGTTTGAAATGGAAACTTTCACACAATGCTAGCTCAATCCACACTGGGGCTGTAACAGACTGCCAGCAGACGTGTTTTGCTAACACTCTCCAAAATGATAAAAATGTCACTCACAGTCCTATCTGGAAGCATTGCAAATTCACCCGGCAGCATCAGCATCAGCCTCACTGGCATGCATGGCACTTTTCTGCTCTCTGAGGTTTTTTTTCTTTAATAAACATGCCTGCAGCTCAAATACTAATCCTCACAGAGCAGCAGAAAAAATATATGACAACTGGTCAGAGAAAAAGGTTTTTGGGGAAATGCACTTCTTGGCCTCAGCAGAAAAACTGTATATTCTGGGACAGGGTGAGGAAGTATTAGAAAATGTCTAAATCTGAAAGAAAAAACATAAAGAGCACAGCATTATGAAAAAATTTCTAATGTCAAGGCATGTAGGTTTCCTACTCCTCACTTCATCCTTAAACTGGATAACATACAGGCTGGTTTAGGATTAGACAACTCATCACAGCTCTTAAATTTTTAAGGTTTTAGTTTGCTGAGTTCGTCCTGCTTGTGGTGCAAATTCGACAAGATTTTTAAAACTGGGGGAAAACTTAAACCTTCAACCTTCTGCGAGAGGAAGACAAGGCTGAATATACTGTATGTGTCTTTATTTGGACAGTTTGCACATCTGGGTGACTTGTTCCTCAGACAGAAAACACAAAGGACCTTCCTCTCGCCGTGTAACTCCCATCATCCTGGGCAAACTGTGACGACAAGAGCTCCAGTCAGCACTCTGCTGGCTGAATCGTTTTCTTCTAAACCGTTTATTGGACATGATTTATACTCAAGTGTCCTGCCACATGGCAAAAAAAAACTCTTTGGGGAGAGCTGCACTATGCTAGCCAGACACCAAACTGACAAAAAAAAAGAGAAAAACTGCAAACAATGTGAAATACACAGCATTCAAATATCTTGCAGTGCGCCAGGACTGTGTCTCCCACAGGTTTACCCTCCCCCTCAGTTTGCTTTGTGTAGCAGCCAGTTAGCAATAGCACTGCACCTTTCAAGGACACCACCACCAGAAAGGATAGATATAGAGGAAGAGAAGGGGAAAAAAGAGAGAAATTTAGATCCGGAGGTGAGGAGAGCGAGAGATCAGGAAGGAGATACGCCAGAGAGAATCAGGTGGAGACATTTAAGCAGTGCAGGGGAAGGAAAAAGAGGGGTGGAGCTCATGTAAAGTGGGATAGTTAAAGATGCATAAGAGATGATATAGAGCAGAGGCAGAGTGAGATCCAGTGAGTGAGTGACCAGGAAGCGAGAGACTCTGAGAGAGCGAGGCGGCCATGATGGCTTACGTCACCTTCAGGATGACATTGCCGGGACACACAGGTCTGCTGCCTCATCAATTCTACTGCTGCTCAAGGGGACATCATATCACACAATCACACACACACAATCACACACACAGGCACAGCCACAGCCTCTGGCAATGTGGCTCTACCTGGCCGAACACACCCGGAGCCTCTGATTGGCTGCTGAAAGCCAGCAGCACTCCCACTGCTCCCTAGCCGGCAAGACTCTGCTTGGAAACAGAGCGGCTGTGCTACCACGACAGGCCACTACTGCAGCGCGGCTCAGCGCTGCTCTGATCCACGCTCAGGTTCATTGTCCTTATGACAGCATATACGGGTGCTTTAATGGCGCCTGATGGTGTGTCGTTAAGGTCACAACCTGAAGCGTTTAGGAGTAGGTTGATGCTACACACTCCTGTTACACTTCCTCACACACACACAGCCTGTTGTATGATATGTATTATCTATTATTGATAACTAATTACGTGACCTTATGGTTTAATTTTCATTTAATGAGCAGCAAATATCTAAATCAGCCACAAACAAAATGAGGATTGTAAAAAAAAAAAAATCCTTTCTGCCCTTCAGTTAGTAAATACTCTTCCAGATATAGTGAAACTGATCTAACTCCTCCCTTGACACTAACTACCAATCCGTCTCAAGTGATCTTTAAGTCAAATCATTAGCAATGTGAGCATCTGCTTGTCTGACATTAACCATAATGACCTCTCTATTTCATCTAGCTCTGTTCAACATGAACATAAAGTTGATTTCATCTGTGAGATCTTGGACTACATGAGATTAATCCTTGTTAACACTTGCTAGTCATGCATATTAGTAATCTTATTAGCCTACATTTTTACTTTTTAGTTAACAAATAGTGTCTAACTTGTTTGAACACATATTACTGCTTACTGAATTTTGTATCTTGCTGGTCATAGTTCGATTAGTACAATGATTGTTTCTGGACTATAGAGCTGGTCCTGACCGTGCACAGTGGTTTATGAAGCCTCAGGATGAGTCTTTGACTGTGAGGTGACTTATCAATCATAAGTTGTTAGCCAGTGAGCATATGATGGTTAATCCTCATTTTTGAATCTGACCACGATTTACACCAGACTTAATTTTTTATTCAGTATGACTCAAAATGAGTGACTGAGCTCATGACCTCATCAGGAAAATGTTTACAGAGGTCAAGACAGAAAGCTGTTTTCCCATAGACTTCAACTGGAACAAAGACTTTTTCCAAACACAGTTGTCGGCATCTGGTGCCGGATGGATACTTCGTGGCAATTCAGGGTTCAGTGTCTTACCCAAAGATGCTTCAGTACATAGACTGAAGGAGCCAGGGATCAACCCTCTCTACCACCTGAGCCACAGCCGCCCCCAAAAACAACATAATGTGTAAGCTGAAGAGCTCTACAGAAGCTTGTGAGTAAAGTTTGGTAGATGATCAGTGAGATTAGCTGCTTCTCTGTTTCATGCTAGGCTAAGTTACTCAACTGATGGGCCACCACTTCAGCTTTAATGTTTCATCCCATTTTCTTATCCAACACTTTGCAAGAAGGTGAATAACTTAAATAAAGAGGAAATACTGGATCTAAAGAAAAAGAGCTTGCAGAAAAGTGTTGAAATCATGGGACGGAGTTGTTTCCTCACCTTTTCCTGATATTGCCGTCTGGAGGAGTCCAGGGACTGGATGAGAGCTGTTGCATGGCCAATAAAAACAGCATAGCACGTAGCTCCTACAATCATACTCAACATAGTGAGCCAGATATCTGATAGACTCTCCGGGGCTTGGCGGCCATAACCAATGCACAGCATGTGGCTCATTGCTTTGAAAACAGCAAAGGAGTACAGCTCTGACCAGGTGTCGTTCTGTGGAAAGACAAGAAAGGAGATAAACAAGGAGTTAAACACACGAATGTTACATTCAAATATATGTTTCAGACGAGGGTGATGCCAGGGAGTAGGTAACTAGAAGAAAAGCTTTGGGGACAGGGGGTCATGGAGGAACAGTTATATAAATGAGAGCTCAAGGGACACAGAAGGAAAGAGGGAGGAAGGGGAAACAACACCGAGGGATTCCTTCGAGGCCTAATCAGGAAAGTAGAGACGGTTTGAAAGTTATTTCCTCAGAGAGGAATTATAATGAGAGGCCATTAAATATGCACTTGAAGAACTGTGTGAATCGGAATCTACTACAGCAGGGCAGCGGTCACCAAGCTGCTTGTGCAGCAACTCCAAAATGTGATTGTGACTTAGAAAGATGTCTATGTTGCCGCCCACTTTAAATACATGTAATGAACACTTATTAAATGTTTTATTTCACTGTAACTTTGTCCCCAAACACGGCCCTTCACAAAAGAGTCAGATGAAAAAGGTCTTGATTTGACCTGAGTCTGAACACGATGCTAATGCAATCAACTCAAAGCGAAAAGTAGAATCAGAATCCTAGATTTTTAGCTATGTTTAATCTTTTTTTCTACTAAAGAAACTCATTATCTGTGTAAGCTGTGTTACTAAAGCAGCGCACAGGGGGGAAAAAAATTACAAACAGCATCCTGAAAACCTCTGAGACCCTCAGGTCTTAAAGAAACACACACACTAAAAAAATCACACACACACACTTAGCCTCACTAAATATGTACCAGCTACACAGAGGTCACTGGCTGCACTTAACAAAGGCAATCGGCTGCATTATATCCTCCCCATAACCTGCTGTGGAGAGTGCATCAGCACTCTACTACAGCATTATATTAAGAAGTGTGCAGTTCTTCTCTGTTTCTTTCCAATAACAAAACTAACTAAATGAACCAAAGTGTAGTGCTATTATGAAAAACTGGAACTTTTTCAATGTTTTTTAATCTTAAAAATTAACATAATTGTTTTAAGTTCGTGTAAAAAAAAATTTTTAGTGCGATGCAAAATGTGTTGTGTGTATTCAAATGTTAACAATTTGACAATACAACGAGTACTGTGTCTAGCAGATTAAAGCACAAATCAGTTTCTCATTATGAATATTTGGCTTAATAGAGGAAAATAAATGTAGTTTCTCTAAGTGCTGGTAACTCACAAACCTGAAAACTAAAAAAAACATATGGGGGGTTTTTGTTGTTTTTTTTGCTGTTTTCTGATTTGTTTTTATCTGATTCATCTATTAGATTAGATACGAGAACAATCACTAGGTATAAAAGGTTAAAAAAAAAATCACAGGTAGAGACTGAGCAGAGAGGTTTGTTAACATCCAAACAGCATCACTTTAAATGGCCACAAAGTGATAGAAAGAGCTCTCCATATGAGCTCAGGGAAATCAAAACTCCCAAAATAAATATAGCTCCACCAAGTGGGCTGGGGCTAAATGGTATATGTAAAAACAGAAAGAGAAACAGTGGAGTGAAGCAGATTGAATAATAGATGAATGATGAGCACTTTGATTCTGAAATAGAAACAGGCAAGAGAGAAGGAGAGACTCCATATCCTCGTAAGTCTCAATCGCTCTCCTCGGAGATTTCAGTTTGGGAACTATCCGTTGCTTTGATGGTAATCACCGTCTCCATTAGCTGCGGATAGTCTGAACTTGACTGATAACGCAGGGGCTTTAAATTTATCTTGCAGTACCCTAAAATGCTTCTTTAAATAGCCTGCTGCAACCTTGTTGTGCAAGAGGCCTCGCAAACACAGATGTGAAACACACCTGCCAAACAGTTTGGGCAGGTTTATGTAACTCGTGTGCTGTCAAAATACCTTCACATTATCAGTATGCATCAGCACTTTATCCATGCTAGCAGCAGTGGGATGCTTTTAATTCTTTCCCCCATAAAGGCGACATTTGACAACCTCCCCTGTACCCATAATGACGAGTTATGACACCTCAGTATATATCAATAAAGATGTGGTTTGAAGAACTAGAATAGTTTCTGGGTTTTGTCATAGGCAGAAAGCAACATCACTAACCTCTGATGCAAACTCATTCATTTTTTTCTGTAAGCAAGTCTGAAATATGACAGAAACCACCCAGTTCAAATAGGAGCTTCAAGGGTTACTCCTAGTAGGGGTAAAACAGGTCATCTACCAATCAGAAGGTTGGTGGTTTGATCCCTAGCTGCCAGATATCCTCGGGCAAGATCCTAACCCCAAGTTGTTCTCGAGTGCATCCATCAGAGCCCGATAGAAAAAAAAGTGCTTGTGTGAATGGCTGAAAGTGGTTGGGTAGAGCAGAAAAGTGCAATATGACAACTGTTACGTTTACTATAATTGCGGATGGTGTCAAAATACATTATATATATATATATGTATAACAAAGTTTATAGTCTAATGAAAATTTGATAGCAATCTGTTAAATTTTGTAATCAAAGTGTTACGCAGAGCAACAGACAGACCTTCCCATTCCCTGATCCAAATCACTTACAATGTTACAAATGACACAAAGTGCATGAAAAACAACAGTAACACTGAAGTGGAAAATGGAGCAATATCATACTGAATGATCACTATGCGTGCTGGACGCCCGATAAGCTGAACAAACATCTCAAAGATAATCGACAACCGTCTGACAAAGTCGCTGCCCTGGTCCTGTCACACGCCCACCAGTTTAGTTTACAACAGCTTATCAGAGTTCATTGTACAGTCAGCTTTGTCTGGTGCTTCCTCTCCTTCTGTTTCTCCTTGTCTGCCTCACTGTGCATGGTGTCTTTATGATCTGCAGTTTGGACAGTGAAATGTATTTATTTGGAAAGTGGAGGGCAAAGCATGCTCCACAGAGAGCTCATTGTAAGGTCAACAGAGAAGCTGGATTTCAGTATTCTGTCCAATATGAACTGATGGCTGCCTGGCCCAGTGGAGCTACTTAATTTAAGCCAACTTTAGAGAAGATGAAAAGAACCGGAGACACTTTGTTATACACTGTGTTTCATGAGTTAGATATGGTGAGAAAATCCTTACTCTGTTTAGCCTTCTATCATCTGTGACATAGTTATAAGCCCAGAACTGAAGGAGGGCTTTTGCGCAGATGGTCAGTTACACCAATCAAGTCAATCAAATCCAAACAGCTCATGTTTACATTTGGAGGGGCTCATGCAAACAAAAATAGTACATAACACTAAAAGTTCAGTGTATCAACATTACTCTTTGGACAGAGTCAGATTAGCTGTTTCCAGCATCTTATTCCACCGTCTCCACTAGAGTTTCATTATCACGGTACGTATCTCAGACTTATACGTGTCTTCTTTTTTTAACCCTTGGTCAAGCTTTTCCTGCAAAGGTTTTGTGTTAAATTAAATGCAACTTATAAGTAATTTTTTGTACTCACTGTGATGAAATGGTAAACCTGTGAGCGACAGATTAAAGAGGATTAGGCAGATGAAGCAGAGGCCAACATGCCCTGATTTTTTTCTTAGTACTGGCTGTGTGCTAAAATTATTAACCTGTCATTAACATCAGTTATTTTTTTGGACTTGACAAAACTCATTCAGAGAAACTGGAAAAAATATTTCTATGGAGTGAGTAGTGCTCTTCATCACCAAATATATATATATACATACTGTTCATGCATACACTCACTAGTCACTTTGTTTGGTATAATGTTCAACTGCTTGTTAATATCTAACCCCCCAATCACATGGCAGCAACTTAGTTCACTAAAACATGGAGACAAACGGGATATTGTATTTGTTTTAAATGTTATGTACTTGTGTGGTACATGTATTTTTGACTTTTGCTGCCATGATGCCAGGTCTCTCTTGGGAATGCGATTTTAATCTCAATGAGATTTTTTACCTGGATAAATAAAGGACTGATACATTTTTTAAAAGGTCAAGATGGCCTGATGAATTTCAAAGTGAGCATCAGAGCACAGGTGAATTAAGAGACTTTGAATCTAGCATGGTTGTTGAGCCAGAGCTAGTCTGAGTATTTCAGAAACTGCTGATCTACTGGGATTTTCCCACACAGCCATCTCTGGTGTTTGCAGTGAATGTTCTGAAAAAGAGAAAATATCCAGTGAGCAGGAGCTCTCTGGGTGAAAATCCCTTGCTAATGTAAGAGAGATGGCCAGACTGCTTTGAGCTGACAGGAGGGCTGCAGTAACTCAAATAACCACTCAACACAACCAAAGTTTGCAGAGGAACATCTCTAAACGAACAAGATCATTAACCTTGAAGTAGAAGTAGCAGCAGAAGACCACAGTAGGTGCCACCACTGTTAGCTAAAAACAGGAACCTGAGTGTTTAAAGGGTGCAGCATACCTGAGTATTGTTGCTGCCCAGGTCCATCCCTTTATGACCACATTGTACCAATGGGTCAAACTGGTTTCTTGAGTAGGACAGTGAGTTTACTGCACTCAAATAGCTTCCACAGTCACCAGATCTCAATCCAATGGAGCAGCTTTGAGAGGTGATGGAACAGGAAATTCACATCATGAATCTGCAGCAACTGTGTCATGCTGACATGTCAGTAACCAGCAACATCTCTGAGGAATGTTTCCAGCACTTGAATCTGTGCAATGAAGAATTAAAGTCGCTGTGAGGGAAAAAGGGGGTACAAACCAATACCAGAGGGGTGTAACTAATAAAGTGTATATATATTTTTTGATGGTGGCCACAGCGGCTGTCATCTTTGTGAAAAGTGTCCGTGAAATTGTAGTGCTACCATACTTGTGAGGATCGACAGTCACTTAAGCAGACAAAATGCCCGTCCCCACGAGTTTGAAGGAATTTTTGAGACTCAAAGTTTGGTTTTAGTGTCAGGGTTACACTGTTACCACTGTGTCACGGTTAGGCATTCATTTTTGATGGTTAGGGTTTGAGGAAGCGGCTAGGGGAAGTGTTATCGCAATTAGATGTCCTCACTAAGATATGAAAATGTGTGCGTGTGTGTGTGTAAGGGAAATAAGTTGAGTGAGGAGCTCACTTTAGTCCTTTTCACAACACCACGTGAGGGAAAATTCCTGTTACACTGGCTTTAAAATACTTCCTCTTGAGTGGTTTTCAGCATAATTAGATGTCATAGCTACTTGTTCAGTAATACAACTTAATATCATTGCATTCCTTGTACTTGGCTCAGTAAGGCTGTACAAAACAAAAACACCTGCGATATAATCCCATCTTTCTCTCTCCTCTCCCACGAAACAAACACCACCAACTAATTTCGAGTTAATTTAGAGCTCAGACAGCAGATTTCGCTCTTCATGTGTATATTGCTATAACTGGCTTAATGAGTACTTCAAATCAAATCTGAAATATCCCACAGCAGACCTGTGATGGTGTTTGGTCAAACTAATTGCAATGAGTAAATCAAGTGATTTCACACCAGACACAGTGATTACTGACTTACTGTCACTAAAGTAAGCAGACCACTGTGCTGCAAAGCTGAGGGAAGCGGGGGATAATGGGAAAGAGACGCCTCTGTGATGTGGGTACAGTAAGGGATGGGTGCACACACAGCTGTAATTACAGAGTTGAAAGTATACACCCCGTTTCTGTCAGTTAGCATGACTGTCACTGTTATTACCCAGTCGCCTCTGTTCTCTATAATGCAGCCAAGCTCTATAAGCACTCTTGCATGGAAATTAACTTAGTGGCTGATAAGGCAGAGTAAAGCTCACGCTAAATATAACCTGAGTTCAATACAGGGATGGAAGTCGGGGTGTACTGCTAAAACAACCTATGTTCCCTGAGGTAGTACAAGTTTGACTGAATCCAATTATTAGCTGGTGGATGTCATTCAGAGTTACAGAGTGTTCTCAACGCCCTCCATGGGTCCTGCCTGTGGGCCCCACACCACCAGAGCCACTGTAGGGTGTGAGCCATGATGGATGGCCTGGCTGCAACACAATGGCTAATGTTACAAGTTGTCAGCCACTCAATAGGGGGTGGTCTCAGGTGGCCGTATGTAGCCCACGCCAGAGCGGGCCTTTCGTTTGAGAGTGACGGCTCTCTGGAGACCGGCTGTCTTTGATTATTCAACAGGAGAGAACACTGGAGGAGTCAGTGTCCTGTCAGGCCCAGACTCCATCATCATGGACTTCAAACTCTGCAGCGTGTACTGAGCACGATTGTCTTTTGTGCAGCCTATAAGTTTAGAATTGTAGAAATACTTTTGAACTTGTGTTGCTGTTCCATCTGCGGTGCTTTTTAGTTGTCATTGTTAGATACGTGCTTTACATTTTACATAGCAGCTGCATGTTGGTGCACTGATTTGAAGGATCTCTTGGATATTCTCTCCGTGAGTTCTTTAGGCCTTTAACCTCTTTCACCCTGGAGGTCCTTGTCTTCCAAAGTAGCATAGTACATTTACTGAGCAGGCCCCTGGTACTGCTGTGATGATTAAATGGATGGACTATTTGTTGTGGTTCATTTGTGTTGTATCAAAGTTGGTCGAGTGCAATCGACAACTTTTAGAACAGGTCCAAAATCATCTGTGCCACTGACACATTGTTTTATTGCCGTTATGTACTCTCTAATTTATGATTTTATCAATATTTGACAGACGTTTTTAAATCTCACTCTGCGCCGATATAAACAAGTCTTTATTTTTTTCATTTTGTGAGTCCAAAAACAGCATTTTCAAATTACTCATTTTGATTTACCTGGAATGTCGAGTTATGTAAAACAAAGAGAAAAGCCATAAGTCATGTGAGCAACAGAAGTAGTGAATATTTGGTACTCTGTCTTACAGCTAACCAAATGATTTCATCTGTTGTCATTAAGTTGCTGATTTAATATTCTGTGGCTCGACAAATTGAGCTAATCATTTCAGATCCAATAAATCGCAGCAATTTCAGTTTGACTGTCTTATTCCTATTCTCTGCACACTGCCTTTCACCCTCTGACATGACAGCTGTTGATAGGCTCCAACCCTGAATTGGACAAGTGATTAAGAAACTAGATGGAAGGATGGATGGATAAATTCAAAGAAGCAGGGGTATTTGTTATACTGGTACTGTGGTGTGTATTTCAGTGTAAGGCATAGAGTTGATACAGTGAAGGCAATGCATGACGGATTTTTAATCATCTATAACATCAAAGGCTTGGTTTTGATATAGTCAGCCTCGGGGGTGAGTGAACACACCTCCACTCATTATAATCTCTAAATTTCTGCATATAAATATGTGTACCTACATTTTCTGGATGTAGGTTAGTTATTTAGAGGAGCAAAATAAAAAGTAAGATGTAATTTATTGTTCTTTTTGTCCAAGATCATTTTACCAACATTGAAGAAAAAAATATACATATATGCTTTGTCCTCAGTGACCCAGCTCTACAAAATAACATCAGTAAAACTGCAGTAGGTTTCAGTCTGACACATCAAACAAAAAGTGAATCCTTTTCATCTCAGCAATATGGCAAAGAGGATGTTTACCCTCATCATCCCATTAACTTGTTTCAACCAGAATTACTCTTATACAGCACTAAAAACAAGAGTCCCTCCTCTCATCCAGGAAATACTTCAAATCTGAAATTTACAAGCCGTCGTGGCCGACCCAGACGGTGTCTGGGAGCAGGACCCAATCTGTTTAAAACCCCATTTGGACCTGTGCCTCGTGTCTGGGTTTGGTGTGGTCTCCTCTTGCTCAGTAAAAGGCTGGTTTGACAGACAGACCTATAAACAAACAGCTTTTATCTCTCTGAGAGAGACATGGCAACAAAGAGCCCAGCTGCCTGGCCATATTTCCCCCATCCCTCTATTTCCCCCTTTTATCTTTCCTGTCATCGCCCCACCGTGCTGAAGAGGAGGCACGGAGTGATGTAGAGGTGCACTTAAATCTCACAGGTTTGTTTTTAACAGCCTCTTTGCTGGTAAGCTATAGCTGTTTTCTGCCAATGACAAGGTTGTGATATGAGTAATATCCTTGATTTGCTTGAAAGGCGAACACACTTTTCCTCCTGAATCATACACAGCAGTGATCACTAAGCTTAATAATGATTTTCTGAAGCGTGCATAGTGCTACCCTGGTATCAGTAATATTAATTAATATTAATATTAATATTATTGACTCATACACGATTATTTGTAAAGTAGTGTGGTCACGATTAAGATCTGTTTAATGTTCATGTCTTAATCATTTTTGTGCTCACATCATTTAAAAAGATTAAACAATAAAAACAAGCTACTGAGGCAGCACAACAGAGATATTGTCTTTTTGCTTGCATGCCTCCTTCCTGCTGCCCACATTACCACACTGGAGAATCAGCTGTGTTATGCTGGTGGAGCCTGATGTAGCTTTGAGCTGAGGAGTGGGCGACAGACGATATCTGGTAACTTCAAGTGCCATCACTTGACATTTATCACACTTCACACGGCTTTGTGAAGCGACAAAGGGCACTGTGCAACTTTCTTTAACATATTTAGCAAGGTCCTGTAAACAGAAGTGGAAAATTGGTGGTGTTCCCCTCTAAAGAATTAAAAATCTCTGAGGCCAATTTGAGGCTTCCCTTCTCCAAATAACCTTTCTAAAGCACTGGGGTTCCCTGCACAGTGAAAGACAAGAAAGAGCTTATCATGGTCACAAAATATTGATTGAGATTTAGCCAATATTTTCTGATGACAGTGAGACGCTTCGATCAATACCTTGTGACCACAGTTAGTTCTTGTTCACTCGGGTTACAAGAAGCAAGCCCAGTTCTGGTGTGATAGGTGCAGTCCAACGTGCCTAGTCATGATTCCCTCATACGTACCTCCATCTTGTTGAGGGACACCCAGCAGTCTGATGGGAACTCCTGCAGCATGGGGACCAGGAACTGTAGGCAGCCATCCCAGTGACACAACAGCAGCATCATACCGATCAGGTTAAAGATCCGCATCACCGCACTGGCTAGGTCATAGGTCATATGAAAGATCTGGAGACAGCAAGGCAAGGAGAGGAGTTTATATGTAAAATTATATTGGAACATGAAATCAGTAATTATGGCTTTCTTGACAGTGTCGTAAGTTTTATCTGATGAGACTTCAGCACTATGTGTTCTCCAGCTGTCTGCATTTCGACCAGTCAAACTGATTACCCCCTACCTCCAATTCATAATCGCTTTACCTTGATCTTAATGGAAAACATCATGAGGTCAAGGAAAGGGGAACTTATAAGGACTTCGTAAAAGAAAAACTTGGTAGTGCTGCACTCTTGAACAAATGACTGCAATGTTGAAACTACAATGCCCAGATGGGCTGCAAAATGCACATCGGACATCATTCCAGAGTGGTGTTTCAGGCAGTTCATATATATGACAACCACTGGAGAAAATTTCCACTTCATTATCATGATTTTAATTTTTTAAATCATGGATGTTAAAAAAAAAGCTGAAAAAACACAAGGACACATACAGCTAATACAAACTGAATTGTAGTAAACTTTAAACATGTTTTTGATTAACTTTTCTTTTATATGTAAATATTCACACAATGGAAAATCTCAATAAGTAGCAGATTTGATCTCTTTTTTTTCATAAAAGATGCTCCAGTGTATCATGTGGTCTTATTATGGCTGCCATGCGGATGCGTCCTGATCACTTCACACATTCAGGAATGGTCCTGAGCAGATTTGATTTTATTTGGAGGATTATTCCCTGTTTTTACTTTCTCCTTTTGTTTTCTGTCCACAGTTGTTCGTGTCTGATTCACCCTACTGTACCTTATTAACCTCCTCCTCGCCGTGTCTTTAGTCTGTGTGTCTTCTTTCACTCTGTGTCACAGAGTCAACACAGCTTCCTTTTGTTCTGCAGCCTCTTCATTCTCCATGTTGGTATTCATAACCCCGGCCAGTTTGTCTTCGTGTGTGTGTGTGTGTGTGTGTGTGTGTGTGTGTATCAGTAACCGTGTCCACCTTTGAACCTCAATCTTGACCATGTCAACTGCCCCTTTGCTAATCTGCTATGAATTCATTTCTTATTGGGACGCTGCCTTCCTGTTCACACTCTTCTTTGGATTCCACCAAGTTTAATAAATGAGTAGGGGAGACAGCTTCCCATCCGTTTCAAACCAAACACAGCAGGAGCGAGCAGCGCATTCGTTACACCGAGATATGTGACATCAATCTGAGGTGCCAGCACGCATGGGGCCCAGTCACATATACAAAACACTCACGCAAGCCTGCGGGCACAAAAGATACACTAACAGCGGAGACAGACGTGCCATCACATGCACACAGCGTGATGGACGGGGACCATCATGAGCCTTAACAACTATAGTCTGTGTCGTCTCGCACATCAATCATCCTCTATCACTGGACAGTCACTTAGGCCAATCATCTATCACTTGCCTGACCTCAAGAATCAAAACTGTGATGCTGTTTAGCATGTAATAGCTGCTTAAAAGCACTAATAATAGGTATGAGATCTTAATGTGCAGAAGTGACAGTACGTTTCATTATAAAACACGTAGGATGGTCTGATTAGTCTACTATGAAGGAACAGGAAATGGGTCATTTCTTACTCAGTGCAACTGAGGGAGGAGTGATACTCTATGACTGGAGTGATGAGGAATGAGACTGGACATGAATCACATGTGCTGATCTTTCTAAATGCAGCTTTAACCTTTATGAGGTTTTCACTGTCACTTTTTATCAATCAGCGACTCACAAAATAGAGCAGTTGGTCATCATTCTTGCAATGAGGATGGATGACAGAAAGCTGACTTACACGGTCACATTGTGCTGGCTCACTGAGGTATTCAGAACCACGGACAGCGCCGAGAACGTTACAGGAACTAAAAACAGCTCACAGCTTCAACTCTTGGATTTTCAAAATAAACTGTTATAGTTAACAATAACGGAAACAGGCATTTGAAATGGGCATCCCCCGCATGTGCCATTGTTTCACTCTCCACTACATCGCCACTCTTATTCTTCACACGTGCAAGTATTACTTCCAATCATGCACCACTCTGCGTGTATGTGTGCATATCACATAATATCTTCAGAAATCCAATTATCCAAAGGTCAAGTGAGCAGCCAAGCCCCACTGTGCTGCTCACTACTGCAAAATGCCAGCACCAGGCTGCAAATACTTGCATAAATGAAAAGTAGAGTGATCTTATGACACTGTTGGACCTCCTGTCTCCCAGGCTATTCCTCTTAAAGCAGAGGAGGAGAGTCTGGTGAGGGGCTGGGGCAGGGGCCCACAAAGGTGTATCCCTCTCGTGGAGTAAATAATAGCTGAGTGGCCAGGAAGTTCAGGACTGGTGCTTTGGGTTTCAGTCTTCAAGAAGCATCCTAGCAACAGCACCCATCCTCACATGCAGAGTCTACCAGTCAGGTCTGTGCAGACCTGCCATCTCACCTAACCTCTCCAATCACTTTAAATGAATAATTAGTCACATAATCACAGTCAATAGCCCCCCTAGTGCTGCTTATAATAATCGCTGTCTCTACTTCACCTGCTCTTCCTCCGGTCTCTTAATTGATTAACTATGTTTGCCCTGGTAATAGGTTGCTTATTAAGTGCCACCTGTGGGACTGCCAGGTCAGATGGAGACAGAAGGTTAGGAGGATGGTGTTACAATAACAGTAATTAGAATGCAAACTTTGTTAGCGCGCAAACATCCTGCAGACATTATATTTTTCTCACCAGGTGGCAGGTGAGAACACTGATCCTGGGCCTCCAGGTGAAGGAGAGCAGGCCAGAGAAGCAGATTGTTGGTTTGGCCATGAGCCAACATCAGCATATTGGAGGAAAATCACTGACCTTTTCTCACTGACTAGGCTAGGGGTTTCTTCTTCTGTAGCTGTGAGTTTTGAGATAATGTTTTAGCTCAGGGATAGCTATGAAATGTGTGCCCTTACCTCTTCCCATTGGTGGATGTAGCGTATTAATCTGGAGAGCCTCAACAACCTCAGGAGACTCAGGATCTTGGTAAAGCGGACGATCCTCAGGGCCCGAGCAGTCTTGTACACCTCTGAGTCGATCCCCTTCTCTACTATAAGAAATATGTAATCCACTGGGATGGAGGAGATAAAGTCTACAATGAACCAAGTTTTTAAGTACTTCTTCTTAATGGTTTTAGGGTCCAAAATGATGTCTGAGTTGTCCTCAATGATGATTCCAGTGCGAAAATTAAGCACAAGGTCCATGAGGAAGAAGGTATCGGACACCACGTTGAAGATGATCCAGGGCGTCGTGGTCTCCTCCTTGAAGAAGGTGATGCCCACGGGGATGATGATCAGGTTGCCCACCATGAAAAGCAGCATTGTAAAATCCCAGTAGAACCTATCAGGCGTGTGTGCGAAGTGGAAGTGGATGTGTGTGCGTGACAGTGCATTTTACATGGGTGTGTGCACAGAGCACAGGAGGGAAAAAGAGGGGAAAGGGGAAGAAAAGACAAAAATAGAGTCAGATGAGAAGAGGGATTTGCTGTGGAAACGCAATAGGCACAAGAGACTGCCTGGCTCAAAATGGAAAAGTGTAAACAAAGTGCAGCCAAAGTGGTATTTTTTGCCAGCATGAGCATGCAGGGAATAATGGGGGGGAAAAGATACTTACTTTTTCCGATACTGACGTGAATTATAATCAGCATTAAACCGATTACTTTACACATTTTAGATTTTTGTTACACAGCAAAAGGAATCTAATGATTATCACTGCTCGTGTGAGTAAGAACATGTAGCAGAGCTGCTTTTCCTGGAATAATTCAAAAATTTAAATGCAAATGTTTAAATGATGGGTTAAACCATGGGAGGCCCCTTTCATCTTCATTTCTGGACCACTGGGTTTTATTTTGGCTTTGTCTCTTCATTGTTTAGGGTCCTGCCAACACTTATATATCTGCATGTATAAAAATAAGTATTAAGGGAATATAAATGACCAGAAAATTCCTTTTAATTTCTTTCTGTTGTTCAGACCTCATTAAAACCGGATATGTATGAATATGAGCTGAATTTGCAACCTGCAACAAACAAGGAAATGTTTCATGTTTTTGATTTATTTTAATTTAATAACACAGATGCATGCATTTAGGATTTGAGTGAGGCAGTGCTGCATAGGAAGTAGCCTATTATTAAGATCAGCAAGTAGATATCGATTGTTTTCTCTCAGGTTTTACATCTGGAATCTGAGAGACCGCAAACAGAGGGATTTTCTCACTATTTTTATTATTTTTTATTTCTGAATTCTGAATGATGTGTTTAAACCCATGATTGTATTCTCTTGTCACAAAACGAGAGAAAGTCGCGCATAGACTGTGTTAAATTTGTTTATGAGCTCTCCTGGGCCCCACTAACAGAAAATGGGGGCTCATTTATACGAAGCTCTCAACAATATTACGGTATTGATATCAAGAGGACGACAGTCTCGCTTACTTACTGCCAGTGCTGATGTGACAGGCTGGTAAATGGGACAGAGAGTAAAGTGTTGAGGTTTGATCCCGTCACAGGAAGCTCTGCAGGACAGGTGCAGCGCTGAGTCATTACACTGCGACTTATGCAACAGGAACTGACTCCCCCACCACACGACAACAACAATAACCGCCCCGATGATGATATTTGAAACAACTTTGTTGCTTTAAGATGCATTAATTAGCATAAGAATCAGGGGAGGGCCCCTAGCTTCTCGCGGAGTGGGAGTCTGCGAGCTAAACAAAGGTCTAAAAAGTGGCCTGTCGTCAAATTGCATCTCTGCTGCTGAAGTTATGCCTCATGTTTGGTGTCCTGACACGGTGTTACGTGATACCAAAGGGCCAAGCGTGGATGATGAGTGATGGGGGTCTAGCGCTCACACGCGCGAGCCGACTCCAAATGAGATGGGAGCTGTCCACTCCCTGTGGTGCTGAAACCAACCCATCCAGCCCCAGAGTCAAACCTGCTGATTTTTTTGACCCAAATTCAATCAGGCGAGTCGCCTTTATTCTACGTTTAGAATAAAACGCTGAAAGGCAAGCCTCAATCACGAGGAGCCCTCTTCTCTGGTGCTTCCCCCCAAAATATTTGAATGACAAAATAGCTGCTGGATGTCCAGCTGGGTCGTCGGCGTTTGAGCCGCGATATAAAAGAGCGCATCCGTCATTATAATGCACAATCCGGGAAGTCGTACAGGCGGATATGTCTCCAGTGAGCATGCTTGAGGTTTCCGCACACTTGGCTCAAGGTGACATTCCATTACTGAGTGCATCGCATACACACACAGGCACACACACACACATACATATACATCCTGTCAGCAAGCTGTAGAGCCTACACTGCACACCTTATCCGGATCCTCAAAGAAATAATGGCATTTTAAATGAAGGCAGCTTCAGAGCGCTGTCCTCTTTGTTAAATGAGATCGCACTGCAACGAAAAGTCGATGTGTATTAGCAGGCCTAGCTTGTTGAGCACCCCAGACATGCTACAGTGTGGACTAGAATAGGTTTGTTTACAACCTTGAAAGGACACTCTTCGCTAAAGTCGGTTTGCCTGACAACAGGTTGTTTGGGGGGGATTACAGGCAGTCCGATGCAATGCATCGTTTTAAATCTCTGCGGGTTCAGTCATAAGGGACGGCATGAAAAACCAGCAGCCGGTAGCCCCGAACAATAAATGCATGTGTTTCCAAGGAGTCCCAGTGGTTAGGCTACTCACTGCAAAGTAAGTTGTAGATGACAATGAGGACCCTTACGAGCCCCTCATGTAACCAATCGCACCCACAGCTCTTACCTGAAATCGCTGTAAGGGTGGATAATCCAATTTCCAGCTGATTTTACCCTCTCCTGCTCTCTCTCCACTGCTTTTTGACTACCATACATGCGCAAGGAGAATTTGTTAACTCCAGGCTGCAGCATACTGCTAAACTGCCGCTGCATGAAGCTGGCTTGGCTTCCCCGAGGTTCTGCATCTTCGGCGGGCACAATTGCCGGGCCATCCTCCGGCTTCTGGAAAGTGACAGAGTTCCTCGGCTGCTGGGTCTGAGTCTGAGCCGGGCCGTGTAGCGAGGACGAGGCTTTCCGGCTTGGTGCGTTAGAGAAGGACACCTTGGAGTCCTTTTTCTCGGGGACTCCGCTGGACACGGGGGTTGCGCCGGGGTTTGCGCTTTCTCCTCCGTGCCCCCCGGTCAGGGACCCGCCTGGCGTGATCGAGCCGTCCATGCTGGCGGTGGTCGAGTTACAGGCTCCTCGCTTGGCGCTCCCCCCGTCCTCTGCTCTCCCCGATCCCCCGGTCTGCTTCTCCGTCTTGGAGATGATTGAGCGCAGGCTCCCGGTACCCGAGTCCCTCCTGCATTCTCCGTTTTTGTTGCATTTCATGCTGGAAATTGGAGCGACGCCGTTGCAACCATCACCCGCTGTCGCGTTTAAAACCTCTACCGCGACCGCTGATTCCGACGCCTCCGCCCCAGAAGCTCTGCAGGTCTCGCCACGTTGGGCAGCATCGCCCGGAGAGGGTGTCTCGGTAGCTCTGGAGGCAGCAGTGGGCCGTGGGGCGGCAGGAGCGTCCTCTGTGTGCGTAAGGCAGGGTTCCTTGTTGGAGTTTCTCCTGGAAGCCAAGGACGAGGCTCCCCCTCCTGGCGTAAAGTTCTTCATCCTGATACTGCCGCCTCCTCCTCCGCCTCCGCCGCTGCCGCTCCCCCCAGCTCGGCGCAACCGCGGATGCTGAAACTTGGACTCCTCTTCTCCGTCCTCGGTCTCGTCCATCACGACGTTGCTGGGCACACCGGACAGGTTAGCGCTCGCTTCCCCGGGAGAGCCAGAGTCCAGACAGTTCTGCCCGCTGTTGCTCCTCGTGCATTTGGATGAGACAGCCTTGGCTGCGCTGATGTGGCTGCATCCAGTGCCACCCTCCGCCTTCTTTTTCATGGTGGCAGCAGACGCCGGCGAAACCTCATTCCTGTCCATGACATTGAGCATATCAAATTTTGCCTCCAATTATCTTTGAAGAAAGCCAATCAGAGATAGAGCGAGGATGGAGAGGAGAAGAAGGGGGAGAGAGAGGGAGAGATGGGGGGGGGAGAGAAAGGAGAGAGGGAGGGGTGGACGTGACTTATTTGCAAACTACTGCACTTATATTTTCACTAGTCATTGTGTCAGAAATGATTAAACATCAAATTAATTGGGTTCTTTGCGTCAAATGTCATTACACCATTAGCCTGTGCTCTTCTAAATTCAGTTCAGCCTGCATCCAGCTGAGGCCTCTCAGTCATTACCTTAAACATGAATTAAGCGTCATGTTTAAATGTTAAAAAAATACCTGACATGCTGCCAATTACTGAATGTGTTTCCCTAAATGTCAATGCAAACTGAAATTAATTCATGTGTTCTGTAAGACGTTGACAATGACAATCTTCCTTTAAGCATGTTGGTGCCTTGGCTGGTGTTTAGCACCCTCTAGTGGCCATAATTAATTTTATGATTCTGGCAAAGCTCTCAAATGTTATCCATGGCACATGTTCAAAACCAGCAACAGATCTACAGTCTGGACTCATTTCTCTACAAAAACAAAGTGCATTGATGATCCCAAGGGGACATACTGAAACTCACAATATTGATTTATGTCCTAAAAGCTTTTTCTTCTTTGTCATTCAACTTACTTTTTCCTACACATTTGAGTCTAGTAAAAAATATCCAAAATATGAATGGGTCCAGTATAAAGTTTCTTACATTGAAAGCTAGACTTGTAGTCAAGACCGCCTAAACCAAGACAATACCAAGACCAGAAGGTATCGAGACCAAGACAAGACCAAGACCAAGACAGACCGAGACCGAGACAAAAAACTCTTTAAACTGCAGCCAGATGCTGCTTCGTTTACGGGTGTCAGGCATATTTATATGTTTTTGCGATGCTCTTGCACAGCCCTCCACACCGCTGTCTACTGTCTCACTCACTTACTGAGAGGACAGACGCACGCTTCAGTTGACTGTCACGTCTCTCACCCTCTCTGTTTTTCACATAATGATATTATCCTATATCCTTGCATGTGATTGGCCACAATATGGAGGGATTGGAGCATAGCTGAGCCACTGTGTGAGAGCTGAGCAGCGAAAGGAAATTAAGCGAGGAGCCGGCTCTCGCTCAATGGGAGTCGACTCTTCTGATTCACTACAAAGCACTCTCTAAGCACGGCTCTTAGAGCTGATGCTTTTGCGCATAACACATTATCGAACGTTACATTGTGTGTCATGGATACTGTTGACTCCAAATCTCCCGACCACTATGTCGATCTGAGACAGCAAGACCGAGACAAGACCGAGGGATCTGAGACCAAGACCAAGACCAAAGTCCGTCGAGACCAAAACAAGACCAAGACCACATAAAAGTGGTCTCGAGACCGGTCTCAAGATATCCAACTATTCAAAGCATACAATCCATCATTCTCTTCTGCCATAGAGCAAGAGGCAGGCTACACCCTGGACAGGTCACCAGTCTGTCACAGGGCTAACACAGAGAGAAGACAACCATTCACACTCATATTCACACCTATTTAGAATCACCAATTAACCTAACCCCACTAACTGAATGTCTTTGGATTGTGGGAGGAAGCCGGGGTACCCAGAGAGAACCCACGCAGACACGGGGGGAACTCCACACAGAAAGTCTCTGGCTACAAGCTGTATTCAAACCCAGGACTTTTTAGCTGTGAGGTGCTAACCACTGCCAAGTATACAGCTCATGAAACAAAAACATCTGTTCTGGTGCTGTCCACATTTGGCCTTTTTTTGTTTTTAAATGCTTATTCTTATATGAAAAGGAAATACCAAGGAATAATCAATTAGTTATTCCTGTCCTCCTCCAACAGCTGACCCCAAAAACAGAACAACTTAACACTCAGAAGTGGAGTCAGCTACTGCATAATCTGGCAGAGACTACCTGTGACAAAGGTCGGCAAGAGCACACAGCAGATGTCATGTACTGCAACGACTGTGTTGTGGTTTCACCTGCAAAGTATGAGCACAACACCAGCTGCTTCCACATAGTGAACAAGTAAATGAATATCCACTGGCATCACCAGCTTCCAGACTAGCAGATAGTCTGAACACACATGTAACACCAGCCGAAGCCACAGAGGTATAGCTTCATCTCTACAGATTTAGGCCACGATAATCGAGTGTTCTGCCACCAGAGGAGAGATAAAGTAGCTAGCCTCTTTTCTTTGTTCTAGTTTTGGTTGATTGCAATTTCGGCCACATATATTAAAAAAAATGGTTGAGGTGCTTTACAGAATCTGGCACTAACACAAGAATATACAGTAACTAATCCCACTTAGTAGATCTGTTCTGTGACATCTCAGAAATCTCTTATCTTTTGCCATCAGTGCTCGGAAGTCCTCTCTGTCCCCCCCCCATAGTCTTTCTCTCTGTCTCCCTCTTTCTGTCGTCCTCCCTTTGCATCATTAGTCAAAAATGTGCAGCTGCACAGAGGTTCAGTTTAATTTCCTGGTAGTGGTGATGTAGTGGTCTGACATTCTCAAATGGTTTTCAGCAAAGTCCAGACCAAAGGGATGCAGGAAAATAAATGAAGTAGCAGAAAACAAACTCTCAACAAGTAGGTGGGTAATGTGAGTGGCCCAGAAACATGTTGGTGAACACAAGAGCAGAACGCACATGCTATAAAGGTTTATCCATTAATCAAACCACATGTGTTAGCCCATATTGAGAAGACTAAGCGATGGCCTTATTTGTGTGGCCCATAAGGTAAGAGTTCTAAAAACTAAAGAGGAATCACATCATCTGTAAGTCTTCCCAAAAGTTCTAAGGCTTAGTGATACAAAATCTCTCCACTACAGCAGTTCTGTCGAGCTTGTGTAAATAAGTCACCAAAAGATTTCCGTAATTGCACTGACGTGCTGCCACCTCATTTCTTTGTACCAACAACTTTGTACCAACCTTCAGCAATCTTATATTCATTTATTTGAATCTGAAAACCTCACAGGACGCTGCAGTGACTCAGACGCCACCTGCTTATTAATGGCTGCTTAATTCAATGGGAATGTCTGATGTCTTTCTCACACATTGACAGAAATCCAAGAATGGCATGGCCTTTCAGGGAAGTAGTTCAAGGCTTGAAGGTTTTATCAGTGTAGATTTAGGTTTTATCAACACCAGGCCTCAAATGAACTTGTACTGTTGCAAATTATCTATCAGAGTCATCTTCATGCTCTTCATTTTGCCTTCACGGTCACTCATGATATGTACAGGGAGTGCAGAATTATTAGGCAACTGAGTATTTTGTCCACATCATCCTCTTCATGCATGTTGTCTTAACTAAATGTATAATCTCGAAAGCCTACTACCAATTAAGCATATTAGGTGATGTGTGTCTCTGTAATGAGAGGGGTGGTCAGACATCAACACCCTATATCAGTGTTGGGCATAATTTTAGGCAACTTTTTTGGCAAAATGGGTCAAAAGAAGGACTTGACAGGCTCAGAAAAGTCAAAAAAGTGAGATATCTTGCAGAGGATGCAGCAGTCTTAAAATTGCAACGCTTCTGAAGCGTGATCATCGAACAATCAGCGTTTCATTCAAAATAGTCAACAGGGTGAATACTTTGGAAAAACCAAGGCGCAATATAATGCCCATGAACTGAGAAAACTCACAGCTGCCAATGTGCCACTTGCTGTTTGGCCATTTATTACTGAGCTGCAACATCACTGGTGCCCAAAAGCACAAGGTGTGCAATACTCAGAGACATGGCCTCTAAGAAAGGCTGAAAGACGACCACGAACAAGACACACAAGCTGAAACGTCAAGACTGGGCCAAGAAATATCTCAAGACTGATTTTTCTTTTTTGGACTGATGAAATGAGAGTGAGTCTTGATGGGCCCGTGGCTGGATTGGTAAGAGGCAGAGAGCTCCAGTCCCACTGACGCCAGCAAGGTGGAGGTGGAGTACTGGTTTGGAGGGTAAACAAAGATGACTTGTGGGGCCTGTTCAGTTGAGGATGGAGTCAATAACTCCCAGTCCTACTGCCAACTGGAAGACGCCTTCTTCAAGCAGTGGTACTTGAAGAAGTCTGCATCCTTCAAGAAAAACATGATTATCATGCAGGACAATGCTCCATCACACCCCAAGTACTTTGCTCCGTGACAGCTCGAAAGGGTATAAAAGAAGAAAAACTACAGACACATGGCCTCCTGGTTCACCTGATCCCTGAACAGCACGGAGACACCTGTGGTCCATCATCAAATGTGAGATTTACAAGGAGGAAAACAGTACACCTCTAACAGTGTCTGGGAGGCTGTGGTTGCTGCTGCAGCACAATGTTGATGGTGAACAATCAAAACACTGACAGAATCCATGGATGGCAGGCTTTTGAGTGTCCTTGCAAAGAAAGGTGCATATTGAGCTGATTTGTTTTTTTTTTTTGAATGTCAGAAATGTATATTTGTGAATGTGGAGATGTTATATTGGTTTCCTGGTAAAAAAATAATTGAAATGGGTATATATTTGCTTTTGTTAAGTTGCCTAACAATTATGCACAAATAGTCCCTGCACACACAGATATCCCCTAAAATAGCTAAAACTAAAACAAACTAAAACTACTTCCAAAACATTCAGCTTTGATATTAATGAGTTTTTGGATTCATTGAGAACATGTATTGTTCAACAAAATTATTCTCAAAATTGCTGAATAATTCTGCACTCCTGTATAAATACACTCATCAGCTACTTCATCAGGTACACCTGCTATAGTCTTCCTTAACATAAATATCTAATCAGCCAATCACATGGCAGCAACTGAGTGTGTTTAGGCATGTAGACGTGGTCAGGACTGCCTGCTGAAGTTCAAACCAAGCATCAGAACAGAGAAGAAAGGTGATTTAAGTATCTCTGAATGTGGCATGGTTGTTAGTGCCAGATGGACAGGTCTGAGTATTTCAGAAACTGCTGATCTGCTGAGATGTTCTCACACAACCATATCCTGGGTTTACAGAGAATGGCCAGAAAAAGAGCAAATATCCAGTGAGCATTAGTTTTCTGGGTGATGTCAGAGGAAAATAGCCAGAATGCTTTGAACTGATAGGAAGGTCACAGTAACTCAATGTAATAATAAAGATGGGTTGGTGGATAGTTTTTAGTGCTTTATTAAATGCTTGCTCTTTGATGCTGTCAGCTCCCTCAGCTCGTTTTCCCAGCTACTCGTACTCTGTTCTATGGGTCCCAAGGTGCTATCCAAGGTGCTAAATGCTGGACGCACGATTAGAACATGGGCACCACCTGTGTTAGCCAGCCTTCCCTGGCACTGGCCCCAAACCCACTGCACCATCTGTTCCCTGCAGCTGAGCAGCAGACCACATCCTGCCACACTCAAAAAACCACTTGTTAAAACCAGGGTATGCAGAAGAGCATCTCTGAACACACGTCAAAACTTGAGACAGAAAGGCTACAGCCACAGAAGACCACACTGGGTGTCACTCCTGTGAGCTAAGAAGAGGAAGCTACAATTCATATATGCTCAACAAAATTGGTAAAATGAAGATTGACAAAGTGATTCCTGGTCTGCCGTATCTCCATTTCTGCTGCAACATCCAGATATTAGTCAGAATTTGGTGAAAACAACATGAAATCATGGATTCATTCTTCAGTCTGCTGTGGGGGATATTTTCTTGGAACAATCTGGACCCCCTGTACCAAAAGGACTTCTTTTTAAAAAAAACAGAATATTGTTGCTGACCATGTCCTTTCCTTTATCACCAGTGTACCATCTTCTGATAGGTGCTTCCAGCAGGACAACGCACCATGTCACAAAGCTCATATCATCTCAAACTGGTTTCTTGAACATGAACCAAGTCCACACTACTCAAATGTCCTCCACAGTCACCAGATCTCAGTCCTATAGAGCACCTGTGAGATTCACAGTTGACAAACCTGGAGCAGCTGCATGATGCTATCATGTCAGTATGGACCAAAATCTGAGGACCACTTCCAGCACCTTCTTCAATCTGTGCCACAAATAATTAAGGCAGCCCTAAGAAGGTGTACCTTATAAAGTTTCCTTTGGTTGTTTACCATAACTGAAAGGCTTTGACTTGTGCCGTAATATAGAGAGTGAAATATTATAGTTTAGAATTTGTTGCATCATCATATCAAGTTTTTGTTTTTTTAAGCCATTGATCAGTTTCTATTAAGCCACACGTCATCTACACTGATTCAGTGTTGTATAACAATCACATATAAGGTCAGATACTGGACGTGGCTGAAAACCAGCGTTGCTGCAGCAAACAAGACACTGATTTACAACCATCACTTTACTACATGATCAAAAAAAGGTTTCAAGACATATGTAAGACATCAGTTTATCCAAAAGTTTCAAATCTCACATGGTGAGAAAACACGTTAACATTTGTTATGACCCATTAAAGAAATCAAACCTCAAACCACTTCATCCTGAAAAAGGGAATGAGGGAATTTACATTTTTTAACATCCTTTTTTTCCCTATACCTATAGTTTAACGTATACTGTATAGTTGAACCTCAGAGTAACTTTGTCAGCTCTCATATTTCTTTACAATGTCAGCAAAAACCTTTAAATTTGTTTTTAATCACTTTATTGTGACTGTACAAAAACTCAGTAAATAAAATAATAAACACATTTGGCCAGTTCCACAGAGGTAAGATGATCCCATGCCTGTTTGCCTTTTCTTTTTTTTACTTTGCAGGGGTCCAATAAACACACAGTTGTGAACATTTTCACTACATATCCCCTCCTAAGTTGTAACAATGTTCAACTTGCCAAGATGCACCAAATACACTGAATCAAACTCTAAAAAAAAATTTAATAAAAAGGAAAAACACATCTTCAAAGATTTATTCAATTCAAAAGGTTGAAATGTTGCTTGTTTTTGTTCAGTAGTTTACTCACATTCACATCCCAACATGAGATTTTGTGCCAAAAAAAAAAAAAAAAAAAAAAGAAAAACTGTGCAAATAAATAAAAATCAGATGCACACTCAGTCTCCTTCCCACAAGGTCTTAGTTTGATCCATTCACTGTACAGTGGCTCATAGTTCAAAAATGAATTCTCTATCTACACATCTACGGTCTCCACCACCACAGGCAATGTTTTTAAAAAAAGAGCATCTTGTCTTTTAAATATAAAATGTGTCCAAGCACTGCCGCAAGGACATGTTTTCATCAAAAAGCAGTCCAATCTGGCTTCAATTCTGCTCCGGGTCTTGTAAGAATCCCACTCATAAGTGGACTGTTATTATTATCGTCATCATATTCACCATCGAGTCCCACCTCCTCAAACACTCTGTAACAGTAGCAGCGGGAGCTGGTCCCAATATCCCTTCAGCACAGAAGGAGGGAGAAAAAAAACAAAACAAAAAAAATCCTAAAATTTGAGTTCACCTCGTCTCACTGTCCCGTTCACCTGAGACAGAAAAATGTCCTGGTTTCAGCTGCAGAGAGGCGCTGCTGGGTCTAAGAACGGTTTCATGTTTTCTCTTGTGAAACAGTGAAAATCTAGGAGTTACTGGCAGCATTTTCATTGCTAGGTGAGCTTGGGGAGGAAGAGGAGGAGGAAGAGGGGGAGAAGTTCATTCTCGATAACCCCGGCGGGTCTGTGGCTGTGTTTTGTCCACTAAGACTCTTCCTGCACACGGGACACGTATCATGCTGTAAGAAACAGGGAACAGGAAGTTAACACTGTGATCAGCTTCAATACATGAACACAGCAGTTTTATTCCCACCCACAATCTTAATAATTCAGTAAAATGGACACTTGAATAAAGCATTTAAACAACTGAAAGAAGCCTGGTTCCAGACAACAGCCTTGTGGCTACACTGTAGACATAATGCAGACTCTTCACTGGGTGTATGCTTCCACTGTAATCAATGAAAATGCCTACATTAGGCGTGACAGCAATGAGTAAACTGAGTGCGCCACAAAGACCCACTCCACAAATGTAAAAATAGATGATGCTATTGGGTTGGGAAATCTTTTTTTAGGCTCCAGCGCCCCTCGCGACCCTGAAAAGGATAAGCGGAAGCGAATGGATGGATGGATGGAAATCTTTTTTTAACTACATAAATGACCTTTGATGCCAACATTTATTTAGCCAGTGTAGTCTGGCCATCCCACAAACTCAGTCAAACTGCCCTACCCTGAACATGCAAAAGAGGGCCTTCAGTTTTCAGGCCCCTCTTCTATGGAACCAGCTTCCACTTTGGGAGACAGACACTATCTCTACTTTTAAGATTAGACTTAAAACTTTCCTTTTTGCTAAAGCATATAGTTAGGGCTGGATCAGGTGACCCTGAATCCTCCCTTAGTTATGTTGCAATAGGTGTAGACTGCTGGGGGATTCCCATGATGCACTGAGTATTTATTCTTCAGTCATCTTTCTAACTCACTATGTGTTAATAGACCTCTCTGCATTGAATCATACTTGTTATTAATCTCTCTCTCTCTCTTCCACAGCATGTCTTTTATCCTGTTTTCCTTCTCTCACCCCAACCGGTCGCAGCAGATGGCCGCCCCTCCCTGAGCCTGGTTCTTCCTGTTAAAAGGGAGTTTTTCCTTCCCACTGTTGCCAAAGTGTTTGCTCATAGGGGGTCATATGATTGTTGGGTTTTTCTTTGTATGTATTATTTTAGGGGCTACCTTACAATATAAAGCGCCTTGAGGCCACTGTTGTTGTGATTTGGTGCTATATAAATAAAATTGAATTGAATTGAATAAGCTCTGCATGTGGCCAGTAAAAAGAGAGAAAATCACCGCAAACAGTCTGAAAACCCTCTGTGTTCAGTGCAACCAAAGAGTTAGTGTTGGAATTTGTTATTGTAAATTCAATTTGACATATTTCTGTAAACAATGTAATTCAACTGCCTCTAGCCACAGCTTCAGTGACAAGGTGATTTCTTCAGGACTCACACGTCATAAGCTACTCATGTTAGAGCAAAATAAAACTAAATAACCCCCACCAACTAGAAAACATCTGACATCAACACAACAGCAGGATGAATGACAGCTCTTAAATAAGACGTAAGCCGTGCCCACTCGTACACGGGTACTTTGGTAAACACTGCTTTATCTGTTTTGCCCTTTTAGCAATAGAGAGCTTTTGAAAAAAAAAAAAAAAAACTTTCCAGGGTGAAGATTGGCTCACAAATGTCAGCAAATTCCTGGAAGATTGCTGAAAGTATCAGAAGAGACATATGATATGCACTAAGGGAAAAAAAATGCAACCCATTTATAATATGACCTGCAAATAAGTGTAAGACGGGGAAATATTGTTTGTTTTTCCAAACTACCGGGCAATGATGCAGTATGTGTAAAACTGCAGGGATTAGAGTGTTTTTCTTTACTCCTGGAATACAGAAAACCACTAAAGTTTCAAAGCAACAAGATTTAAGAGAGCCACCAGAGAATATTGAGAATCAGTGCTGCTTTTGAAAGTCTTTATTAAAACTGTAAAGCTATGATTTAGCAGTTAACTTGTTTACAGTATAATCAGAAACAATTCAATTGTATTTATATAATATCAATTCATAACAGCACTCACCTAAAGCACTTTATACTTTAAGGAAAATAACCCACAACATTAGAAAAAACCCAACTATCACACAACCCATTATGAGCAAGAACTTGGCAACATTGAGAGGGAAAACTCCCTTTTAACAGGAAGAAAACCTTTCAGCAGAACCAGATTCGGGGAGGGGCAGCCATCTTCTGCAACCACATTAGTAGTTTAGGAAGTACATAGGTTATATACAAATCAAATGATCCAAAACAAACCTGGCTTCATATGTAAGTGGTTGGTATAAATGAAATAACACAATTAATGTTTCAATCAGCTCTATAGTTCTGTTTGCATCATCCATTAAATATACATACCTGTTCCAGCCACGGTACTATACAGTCATTGTGAAACAAATGATTGCAGGGTAGCTGCCTAACACTCTCGTCAACACTGTAGTCTTCTTTGCACACGGGACACTCTAAACCAGCACCTGTGCAAACAGCAAACGACACACCATCTGTCTGTGCTCACACACACATCAGCCCCACGGAGAACTGAGATCACACTGATATAGTTTATTTGAGTTTAGGTAGTGTTGAGCAATTGTGACTCAAAGCCAAATGTCCCAAAAAAAGAGACATTTTTCAAAGGCTGTTTTCTCATTATTTTAAAAAAAAAAAACAAAAAAAAAAAAAAAAAAACACACTGTTGTTGAATCAGTAGAAATGTCTACACAGATGTTTTATTTATTTGGTTTTAAGTAGAGTGCATAGCTGAGCAGGTTGCAGTGAAATGTACAAAGAACCACACTGAAAATGAGAAGAGGACTTACTGACGTGCTCCTCGGTGATGGAAATCGTGGGTAAATTCTTTATCCTCTCTCTGTCTGCAGGAGGGGGACCCGTGTTTTCAAACTGGTTTAATAACTACAAATGAAAAACAGACAGGCTCACAATGACCAGCTGTGACCAAATCAGAATGACAACAAGGCCGATCAAATCAAAGGAAACTTCTCTTCATATTTCTATATGCCTGATCATCAGTGCTTCATTAGGCACTTGCAAACATGCATTCTTTGACTCTAGACACAAAAAAAGAAAAATGTTAATTTGGACATTCTCCTTTTTTCGAATCCCCTCCCACGGTTGCTGCTATTTTTAGAGTGAACCCTGAAATTCCTGTTCTGACCAGACCCTCATGTTGAGGATCATTAATATTGATGGGAGACGGGTCAATGAAAGCTATGACCCAGGGACCAAACCGCAAGTTTCAGTGAATGAGTCCACAGTGTCCAAGCCTGAAGGCAGCATATCAGGTCAGGAATGGGACCTGGAGAATTTTTTTATAGTCACACACTTGTACACTGAACTCATCAGGGTCAACACAGAGAACTACTAACATCCTGAGGAGTTTCAGGGCATCATGAAAAGATAATTCTTCCATCATTTGGTTCCTTTGACTTTCTCCTTTGCTTAAATTAATATTTTTTACATTATTAGAGACCCAGCATTCATCAAAAATGTGCATAAACATGTGGTCTGGGGAAGGGATGGATGTGAAAGTTGCAGGAAGGTTAGAAGTGATGCTGGGTTGCACAAGAAGATGCTCCTTCAGACTGACGGTTTTATACAATTCCAGGGGGATACTGCTTGTGACCTTAACTTCAGGCCTGCATTGTGCTTTGTCATTTCCTTAAGATACAACACTGGTGTAATTTCTGCTATTTCTGTGTTTGTTGTGGTGGCTCTCTTATTTTGCCTCCATGCGCCTCTGTGTTCTTATCCTGTCCTCTGTTACATTAAACACTATGAATTAAAAAACAAGCTGCACATTTCACTAAATTATGTTCAAGTCACAGATACATTCTGAGCCAGTTAGCCTAGAGCTTTGTCTTTGAACTTCACCTTAATAACATTACAGTAATGTCTGATTTGGACTTCTGCAAAGAATCTTTGAGTTTTCTACGCAACCTGTGTAAGTAGCCAATGTCGTTGCCCACATTTAGGGTCGCGCTGGTGCATTACGTGTTAATTACCATGCGGTTATGTCCTGATGTTTCATATCTAGTGCCAGCAGATAGAAAAAAAAAAATGCTGGGAGTTTTTTCCCTCCTAGGTCCTCGCTCTTTGTTGTAATCAGCCCCCCCTCCCATCTCCCACAGAGTAATTTTTGTTTGTTTGTTTGTTTTTTAGTGTATTCTCATCAGCTGATGCAGATTTACATTTTAGCTAGTCATCTAAATTTGAAAGCCTTCAAGGTCAAATCTCTGAAGCCTCTCTGTGTATGTTAGTGAGACTTCCTGGAACACCAGAGGGAGGTTCCAAATGTTGTGCTGAACACTTTTATATTGGTTCATTGTATTTTTAAGTGCTAAACTTGCTAAAATGACCCCGGCCTGAAATCCAGGGCTCAGGTCTTGTATTTACTAAAACACAGTATCCCTGCAACTCTGTTGAATAGATTTGTTGGACTCAAAAGCCAAGTATAAAATTTTGTTTATCTCTATTTCCATGTGAAAGAAAAACATTGTACATACCTGCGTAATGATAGCATCGAGCCCATTGGCACCCCAGGCATAGTCCATTGGATTGGAATGTAGCATACCCCTGCAAATTAAGAAGGATGTTAACAAAGTAAAAAGTCTCCTGAAATAAGTAAGCAATGTCTCTATCATACATTCTTAAACTTACCAAGGTCCCATCCCAATATTTGGCATGGCTGTAGGTGCTATAATTCCATTTACTAGCTGCTGGATAATTCTAGTCAGGAAAAAAGAAACATCACAAAAACAAACTACTTACAACAAGCAACAGGGTTCAAACTGAGAAACAGTGGGATTAATACTGTTACCAGAACATGTGACATATAATATTTGCACATAACACAGTAACAAGCCAAGCTGTTTCCCCTGTCACTTCTTCTCAGTCACGCTCTACTGCTGAAAATGTCTCACCCCTCTAATGTGGGCACTCCTTCGTGTCGCGTACCCTGTCGCCGAGGAACATGCCGACCCCGTGGTTGCCGTGCACCGTATCTTTGCCGCGATGCCATTTCCCGCTCTCTCCTGTTTTCCGTCTCTCGGTTGTCCTCTGTGGGTAGCCGCAACCGAAGGTCAAAGTTTTCATCAAAAATCCCAAGGGCGAACGGACCATAACCCGGGGGAAATGTGAATAAGTGCTGGTGATCCATGTTCTAGTGGTAGAGACAGAGGCAATGTCAAAATATAGTGTAGGGTGCAAAAAAAAATAAAAAATGTTTTTCAGGACCAGCTGATTTATCACATCACACTGACCTCCAAGACTGGGCGGAACTGATCACTGGAAGAGGAAGTAGAGGCAGACCCATTTTCAGCACTGCATAAACACAGAAAGTGAAACGTTAAGAGGTAGAAATGTACTGAAATATTAAACTAAGTAGCGATACACCGATTTATCATCGGAGCATCAGTACACAAGTACCTTCTGCCTATGGTTACTGGTGGCACAAATTTTGCACTGATGTTCTGATGCACTGACTAAATGTTCAAAGAGAGTGTGATGAAGAGCTAAACTTTGTTTCAGTGGACTTCTTCAGACTGATCCTCCTTACCTTCTTTCTTCAGGCAGTTCCTCAATAAAACCAGATTCACAGCGTGGACACGTGTAGTCCTACAATGAAAATATAAATTTGAATCCCTGACACAAACACAATTGTCTATTTATTAGGTCAAACACCAACATTATATACTTGGGCAACCCATAATAATATTTTTTTTTTTTTTTTAAATTTAAATTGTCTTTAGGAGCGTTTATGGAGTGCAACTTTACTGAGCAGGGCTTAGAAGTTTCCTACATTTAAAGGGCACTGTGTCACAAAGCTGAGCAGCAGACTGACTAAAGAGAAACCGTTACTGCAACATTCAAGAAGCTTCATGTGAAAGGCTTTGACAACAAAGTGCTGGGAGGTTGGTTGGTGCCACAACAGCAGAGCCGACAGAGAGTGACTTTGTAATGATTTAACAACTACAATCAGCCAACAACAGTCTTTACTGGAAAGCATTCCCCGCTAAGAGGTGTCTCCTGAGTAAAAAAAAAAGAACTCCCCTAAATCGAAAGTGAGCCCGCGGTCTTCCGTTAGCTTGCCCGTTAACGTCAAAAGGCTACCGCGGCTGAACTTGTCAAGCCCTTAACGTCAGCTCTACCTGGTTGTCATTTAGTTACGTTCAATATAATAACGGTAAAACATGACATCTCAACCCGAGCGTATCCGCCAGCCTGATTAGTGACACCTGACTACCACCCCGTCCTTTACTACAGGGCTAGCCGAACTAGCGCAGCTAAACAGCAGCAAATGACTCGAGAGACTCTCTGAGTGCCACACGCACATAAAATCAGACAAGCTCGGATATTACTCATCATCCTTCACGCGGACAAAAGGTGTCTCTACGGCCCTTACCGGTAAACGCGGACTAATCTCTGCTGAACACCGGTGACAAAAAAACCGGCAGGGCCGTTGGGGAGCTTCAGCCATTTCTGAGCAGGAGAGCAGTTCGCACAGTACGGACGGGTAGCAACAAGGGACAACGGCAACAGCTCTTGCAACAGGAAACGGAAACTAACGCGCACCTGACACGACAGGCAGAAAATGACTTCCGGTGTATTTACCTCCAAATTATAATTTCTGTTCTTCTATCTTATCATAAAACGAACTAAACGAATATATAATATAGAAGCAAGTCTTTAGTTTTATTTTTTGTCAGTTTTGTCAAATTTGAGGAGGCCCTATTGGTGCATTTTTGACCTACCCTGGTATGGCTGTAAGACAAAGTGTTTTGTCTATCTGTATATTGTACTACCTTTTCAGAACTTTTTAAACCTGATCATTTTTATAATAATAAGAGGAAGAAGGCAAAGAAGAAAGAGAACTAACCCTTTTTAAACAATAAAAATGAACCTGAAAAGAAGCTAAATGATAACAATAAATAAATGATTAAAATATTGCACTATAATTACTGTATTTTTATTCTTCTTTCGACTGATCATCTGCCTACTCCTCTGTCACACGAATCCTCGGCATATCCTCCTTCACTGCATCCATCTTCTTCCTGCCTGACAGCTCAATAGTCAGAGTTTGTGGTAACAATATATTCACTATCCTTCCTCTTTACAAGTCCAAACAATTTCAATAGGGCTGGGAGATGTGAAGAAAAAAATCTTACCACAGGTTGTTTTGTTGTTGTTTGTTTATTTGTTTGTCTGTTTTCCTTTGGGGGTTTGAAGATGAAGGATGATTATTTACATTGTTTACGATTGGGAATTTAAGAAAGCATGGTTTTAAAATTATGATATACCTATTTACTACATAGACTGTAAAGTAAATGTGGTTAAGGCTCGAGGTAAAAAATAATGCTTTTATTCTGGTGAGTGGAAACCGGAAATTTTGTGGGGAAATTCAGCCTGAAGTCGCCCCGCTTCTACCGTAACTACTGCAGGCCTTTTTTGTCGTCCCTGCTCGTCTTTTTTAGAAGTGCATTTTTCTTCCTGCTGCGACCATGGAGTCTGGCGATGCAGGTAAACGTTTACAGTGAGATTTACACCAAATACGTGCAAACTGCACTTTAAGGTCGATCGTTTATCCGTTAAATCTCACAAGCTAATTTAGCTTGTTTGAACCAGTGTACAACGCCAGCTAAGTTAACTAGCTGTTGGGTTAGCTAGACTAGGTAAAGGTCGGGTTTTAAATACAGTTCGATAAATACACACTTTCAACTGCAGTCTTTAATGATCATATTTAAAGACACAACTGCCTCTTTAACCCAGTTCAGAGTTCGTCACATAGCTACTGAAAATTGTTTTGTTGCTCGAATAAGTTTTTTTTTAAAAGGCTAGCACTACTCTTCGCCAGCTTATAAAATAAGTGTCAGATTTCCTGATGTGCTAGTTGTTTCAGAGGGTGGCACTATCTTTTGTTAGAGGTTTAGGTTTGTTGTCACATACATTGTATTTTATCATGTATTTGAGGTCGAGGAGGGTGGAAGTCCAGACCCATCCAACCACAGAAAAGCAAGATGAACATGACTATTCTCCGTCAAGAAAAACTGATAGCTCAGAAGAAAAAAGAGATTGAAGAAAGAATGGCAGAGCAAGCAAAAATGAATGTGCAAACCACTAGCAAGCCTCTGTCTGAAAGGTAATTATACACATCCTATTATGGCCCACATTCAGTTTCAATACCAACAACAATCTGATACTTGTACACGTGAATGTTTTCTTTGATGCCAACAGTGACCTTAGATTTGAAAACATGTTTTTAAAAATACTTTTATCCCTGTAGTTCTACCAGTGTCCAAGGGGCTTCCACAAATAAGTTCGCAAATGATGGGAGCTTCTTACAGCAGTTCATGAAGATGCAGAAGGAAAAGGCACATGTGTCTGGTTAGTACCTGATTCTGCACAGCTTACTCAAAATATTGAATGAAATTTAGCAGAGCTTTAGATGGGACAGTTTGCATTAGTATGCATAACCTAATTAATTAGAATCTAAATATAATAGAATTTAGTAGAAGGGTTTTCCTGAAGTGTCTCCTTTTCTTTCTAGGTTCCATCAATGATGCCAAGATCCCATCAACCCCAACTTTATCACCAGGAGGAAATGCGCTACAGAAAAAGAGCATTTTCGTTGGCCAGCGACCTGGCCTTGGAGTCAGCAGCATGCTAAATCAGTTCAAGAGCTTCTCACAGTCCAAGAAGAATCCTATTCTCAGCCAGAGGCCAAGTGTCTTTTGTTCTCCAGATGGCGAAGATGAGGAAGAAGAGGCCGATTACTCCAAATTCTTAGAGATGAAAGGTAATTCCTGGCCTGTGTTTTTCATTGTGTCAGGGGACACCTCCATGGCTTGGACATTTCAGTGCATCCTCTGCGTACTCCAGTGGAACAGTTGCCTTGTGACTGGCATTTTGTCATTTGTGCCCTTTGAGTAAATGTACTCATAGCGTGCTTAAAGTCTCTCCCCCAGAGGATTCAGACACCAGACTCATTATCGACAAGATGGCTTCTTTTGTGGCCGAGGGGGGACCTGAGTTGGAGAAGAAGGCTAAGGAAGACTACAAGGACAATCCTGTTTTCTCGTAAGTTTGAAGGACATTGTCACTTAACTTATTGAGACTTATTTTACTCTGAAAGTTTTTTTCAGACGTATCTGTTTACAATTTTTGTCCTTGCCTTTTAGTTTTTTGTATGATAAGAGCAGCGTGGAATATCTCTACTACAAGAAAAAGATTGCAGAATTGAAAAAGGATTTGCAAAGACCAGAGAAACTCTCAGATAATGGTAAATGGCATTTTTATTTCACACAATTCCTTTTCTGCTCTTTTTCTTTAATCTTTCCTCTCAGAGTTACTGTTATTGCACAGGAATGGATGCCAGTACCGCATTCTCAGATACACTCACAATTTTCAGGTATTATAATCTGACTACTGAGATACTCAGAGCTTGATAGTGATGGCTAAAATAGTGACCACAGAAGCCTGTAACTAATGTACTATTGCAGTGAAGTTCATCATAACTTGATCAGTTTTGAAAACTGCATAGCAGAAGGCTCACATTTTTCAGTAGTGTTAGTCCAGCTCACCAACTACACCAATATTTTTTCATTTTAAATGTGTAACTTTTACTGTGTCCACTCCTAGCATATCTAAAACTGAGATATTTGGAAAGCAGCTGAACCATGTATTATGTATTTTAAAGTTCTGATCTGGATTGACACTTTTCAACACCCACTTTCTGCTTCTGATTGGGTCTTTTTCCAACTTCAAGCCAACACGTCACAACTAGCCTTTGCTTTTAACTGTGCTAAATATGTTGCAGATTTTGCTTTCAGACTCTCAATCTGTTTTCTGGCACAATGACTGTGCTATAGTGTTTTATTTTTTGATAAGTCTTGAATAAATACAGCATTAGATTTTGACTTGGACAGTGTAATGAATGCAGATGTAAGTTTTAAATTATAGTCATACTGTATGTTGTTGGAGTCTCTCAGGGCTTCATTCTTCATTTGTTACAGTAAAAGCCTCAAATCCATACAGTTCCCCTTTCACCACCCCTGTCCCCCTTGCTCCTCCTTCCCTTTTCCTTTTCTTATCCCCTATTGGCTCTAGACTGGTGGTGTATGAGGGCCAGTTGAGTACGGTACAGTAGTAGAGTGTGAATTGACTCCCAGTACTAATAGGCTGCTTAAAGTCTCCCCCCCAGTGGACGCGGAAACCCAGCAGGTGGCTGAGAAGCTGGCCAAGTTTGTGGCGGAGGGTGGCCCAGAGGTGGAAGCCATCGCTGCTGAGCGCAACCGAGACAACCCAGCCTTCAGGTAAGTGGTCATATCTGTTTCTGTGTCCTGCATGTCTCACATTTTCTTTTTTAATAGTTCGTCTGAACTGTATGTATCTTCTGTCCTTCAGTTTTTTATATGATGAACAAAGTCCAGCCCACCGTTTCTACAAAGAGAAAGTAAAGGAGTATCGTGCTGCAAACTCTCAGAACTCTGCAGATTTAACAGGAGATTCTAGGACAGCTGTTAAGCCACCAGCTGCTTTTCCAGTACCAGAAATCTCTCCACAGCAGAGCCAGCCATCTGCACTTAACTTTAAGGAGTCAGAAACCCCACCTGTGAAACGAAAGAGGAAGAGCAGATGGGGGTCTGAAGATGACAAAGTCGACCTGCCTATTCCTCCAATTGTTGTTCCTCATGAGAACAGTCTTCCAGACCCTAACGCACCATCACTTTCTGGTATTTACTCTACAAATGTGCAAGTACTGTTCATGTGTTTATTTGTAGGGGATTAATATTAATTTAATCCCAAACCTTTTTCTTCTGCAATTCTTTCAGAAGACAGTGTTATGTGCTTTGCAGCTGACAACAAATATTGTTAAATATTTTCCAACTTATGCATGCTAATGCTCATAGCCATATTTCATAAAGTCATCTGAACATTGAGCCCAGCAAGATAGTTTGACGATTAATGAAAAATTGAGATTGCTAGCATTATACATACTAATGGATATTCCCCGTTTTAGCCCAGGAGCTGAGAGGTCTGGGTTATAAAAAAGGGAAGCCTCTTGGTCTGGTTGGAGTGACAGAATTATCTGAGGACCAGAAGAGACAATTGAAAGAACAACAAGAGGTATGGAAGTATTAAAAAAGAATACATAGTGTTGTTGCTTTAGTCTTTTAAATTTCTTTCAAATCAAACAATATTATAATTTCCTGGAAGTTCCTAACAACGTACGTGTTGCTAACTGAGCAGGCATTGTTTTTTTGCAGATGCAAGAGATGTATGACATGATTATGAAGCACAAGCGTGCGATGGCAGACATGCAGGTGATGTGGGAGAAGGCCATAAGAGAGCATCAGCACGAGTATGACAGCGATGAAGAGGTGGACCAGCAAGCGGGGACCTGGGAACATCGGCTCCGAAAGATGGAAATGGAGAAGACTCGCGGTGAGTTTTACCAGCAGCCTGGAAAATCATTCATATACACTTTAACTCTATAGGCTTTTGAAGACTTAGTATGTGATCCTTTCTGATTTAAAAAAAAAATTAAATGTCTGTTCCAGAATGGGCTGAATCTCTGACAGAAATGGGTAAAGGGAAGCACTTTATTGGTGACTTCCTGCCCCCAGAGGAGCTGGAGAAGTTTATGGAGACTTTCAAGGCACTAAAGGTCAGTTTTCATTTGAATTCAACACTTCCCCAAGTTGGGAAGGAAATATCAGGATTTGCTTAATGCATCATGCATGTTATTTCCGGGGAAAAGAAAGGATTGCTAAATTAGGCCCTTGTAAATCAGTTCATATATCAAATCAAATCAAATCAAATCAAATCACCTTTATTGTCACATCACATGTGCAGGTACACTGGTACAGTACATGCAGTGAAATTCTTGTGTGCAAGCTTCACAAGCAACAGAGTTGTGCAAAATACAATAACGTAACAAGCAAAATATAAAAATGGTTAATCTAAAAGTAATAAATATATACCATATATAAAGGTATATATACTGATGTACTAAATATATGTGTGTGTGTGTGTGTGTGTGTGTGAGTGTGTATATACATGTTTTACAAATGAAATAGAGTAAACAATAAAATAAGATATATAAAATATAAAATATACAGAGGTAGGTATGTGCAAAACAGTGGCATTAATATACAGTATGGAGTGCATAATGTTGAAGTTCCAGTAGTGAGGGTGAGGTGTCTATATATGTTCAGCAGTCTGATGGCCTGGTGGAAAAAGCTGTCTCTCAGTCTGCTGGTACGGGACCGGATGCTGCAGAACCTCCTTCCTGATGGAAGTAGTCTGAAGAGTTTATGGCTGGGGTGACTGGAGTCCTTGATGATCCTCCCGCTTTCCTCAGGCACCGCTAGGAGGAAGCTCACCTCAATTATCCGTATACTCTCTGGAGAGCTTTGCGGTTGTATATGGTGTTGCCATACCAGGTGGTGATGCATCCAGTGAGGATGCTCTCAATGGCACAGCGATAGAAGGTCCTGAGGATATAAATCTTTTCAGTCTCCTGAGAAAGAAGAGGCGCTGCTGCCTTCTTCACTGTCTTGTTTATGTGTACTGACCACGTAAGATCCTCAGCCAGATGTACACCAAGGAAGCGGATCACTACAGCGGCGTATATGGTGATGGGGGTGTGTACTCCTCTGCACCTCCGGTCCACTATCAGCTCCTTTGTCTTTGCGACGTTGAGGGTGAGATGGTTGTCTTGACACCAGTGGGTCAGGCGCTGACCTCCTCCCTGTAGGCTGTCTCATCACCGTTGGTGATAAGACCCACCACTGTAGTGTCGTCCATAAACTTCACAATGATGTTGGAGTTGTTAGTGGCCGTGCAGTCGTGAGTGTAGAGTGAGTACAGGAGAGGGCTCAGTACACACCCCTGTGGAGCACCAGTGTTCAGTGTGATGGGGATGAGGTGGTGCTGCCCAGTCTGACCACTAGACAGGAAGTTAAGGATCCAGCTGCAGAGGGAGCTGCTCAGTCCTAGATCCTGCAGTTTCCTGTCCAGCTTCGAGGGAACGATGGTGTTGAATGCTGAGCTGTAATCTACAAACAGCATTCTCACATACGTGTTCTCTTCTCCAGGTGTGACAGGGCAGCATGGAGTGTCAGGGCTATGGCATCATCAGTGGACCTGTTGTGGCGGTATGCGAACTGTAGAGGGTCCAGTGAGTCGGGTAGTGCGGAGCAGATGAAGTCCCTGACCAGCTTCTCGAAGCATTTGCTCACGATGGGGTCAGGGCTACAGGTCGCCAGTCGTTCAATGATGAGATGGTGGAGGATTTGGGTACAGGGACGATGGTGGCCATTTTGAAGCAGGCTGGGACTACAGACAGAGAGAGGAAAGGTTGAAGATATGTGTGAACACTCCAGCCAGCTGAGCCGCGCATGACTTGAGGACGCGGCCGGGAATCCCGTCCGGACCAGTAGCTTTGCGTGGGTTCACTCTCCTGAAGTACCTCCGCATACAGTGTGCGCACTGACGTCATCCGCGGTGCGCACACTGTCCGGTCTCCTGGTGTTCGCTGTGTCGAATCTAGCGTAGAATACGTTTAGATCCTCACACAGAGAGCCGTGGTCTGCGGTGTGCTGGTTTTCCTCTAAAGTCTGTGATCGTGTTTAGTCCCTGCCATATACTCCGAGGGTTGTCAAACTGTTGCTCCACCCTGTCCCTGTACTCACGTTTGGCTGCTTTGATCGTCTTCCGGAGTTGGTAATGTGCGTGTTTGTAGTCCGATGTGTTCGCGGAGGCAAAAGCGGTGCTCCGTGCCGCTAGCGCCGTGCGAACATCTCCGATAATCCAGGGTTTTTGATTTGGGAAGGATTTAACTGTTCCGGATGGGACGACATCTTCCACGCATTTTCTGATAAATCCACAGACTGAGTCTGTGTATTCATCGATGTCTTTAGCAGCCACGTGAAACATTTCCCAGTCCGCGTGATCAAAACAGTCCCGCAGCGTAGACTCCGATTGGTCCGACCAACGATGCACCGCCCTCATTGGAGCTTCCTGTTTCAGCTTCTGCCTGTAGGCGGGTAGAAGCAGGATGGAGCGGTGATCTGATTGGCCGAATGGGGCGCGGGGAGGGCTTTGTACGCATCCCGGAAAGAGGTGTAGCAGTGGTCATAGCCGGTCTCCACGAGTGTTGAAATGGATGTGTTGGTGGAGTTTTGGTGAGACTTTCTTCAGGTTACCCTTATTAAAGTCCCCGGTCGTGATAAACGCCGCCTCTGGGTGTGAGGTTTCCTCACTGCTGATCGCTGTACAGTTCCCTGAGTGCTCGGTCAGTATATAAACAGCCGTAATAATCACTGCTGTAAATTCCCTCGGTAGCCAGAATGGCGGCATAACCATCAGGTACTCCAGGTCCGGTGAGCAGAAGGATTTGACCGGTGCACGTTCGCATAATCACACCAGCTGTTGTTGATCATGAAACACACACCACCGCCTCTGCTTTTCCCAGTAAGCTCCTGTGACCTGTCCGCGCGGTGCACAGAGAACCCCGGTAGTTGTACTGCGAGTCCGGTACCTTGTCCGATAGCCAGGTTTCTGTGAGGCAGATCACGCAGCAGTCCCGCATCTCTCGCTGGAATGAGATCCGTGCCCGAAGCTCGCACAGCTTGTTCTCCAGAGACTGCACATTAGCCAGTAATAAGCTGGGTAACGGTGGTCTGTTAGTGCGCCGTCTCAGTCGAACCAGAACGCCAGATCTTCTTCCTCTGCGTCGGCGCGCTTGCGGCCTCCACGGCCCAGAACAAAGGCGCGTCTCAGGTGAGATGAATGGGGGTCTGCAAACGGAGGTCCGTGTTGCAAAACTTGAACTCCGGAAAGTGATGAGAAAGTCCGTCTTTTATGTCCAGTAAGGTTTGTCGGTCGTACACAAGGAGACATGTGCTACTCGTGAAAAAATAAAGAAAAAGTAAAATTAAACACAAAAACAGCTGTTGCTTGGGGAGCTTTCATGACGAGGCTGCCATACTCGGCGCCATCTTGTTGGGTATATATATATATATATATATATATATATATATATATATAAGTATATATATATAAGTATAATTTTAGTGGCTTTTTGACCAAGAAAGGCATGCATATCTATTAGTAGAGCTGAGGTTTTTCTGAAATGCCTCAGCAGTTAAACCCAGACTGCCCATTTCCCAGCACATTCCTCATCCCTTTCTGAAAGTCCCCTAGGAACAGACTATAATTGCTACTTTAAAAAGAAATCTGTGTGATTTGGCACTGTTATTATCTCATCAAAAAGTATCAAAGCTGAAAAAATGAACACTATGAACGTAATTTGTCTGCCAGAGGCATGGGAAGTTGTTAGAAAGTCAGCTCCAGGATGTGGCTTTTTAAATGGCAAACAGAATACAGTTTGAGTCTAAGCACGTATAAACAAAGACAAGTGTCTTTGAGGAAAATGTAATATAACTGTTGGGTTATTATAGTACGTATGTTTTTGCAGGCTGTATTTGATGAAGGCCTGAAAGCTGAGTGTTATTGAGATACATCATCTATAATGTTCTAAACATTTAAAACAACTAAACAATAGAAGACACCTATGACTTACCTGTGCAGAACTAATAATCAACTATATACACTCCCTGTTTCTGTACATGTGCACTTCCCAAGGATGATAAACATTGTTGCTTTATTTTAGCCGTCTCCATGTCCCATTTGCTTCATGTTTATGTGACATCTTTAGGATTTTTTTGAGTGTTTCTAATAAAACTGAATTATGATTCCTACAGTCATAAAAAAATAATGTGTTGAATCAAAACACAATGCTGCTTCTGTTTGTTGTGAATGCTCAACTTTTTCTCCTGGATTCACAGGAGGGTCGGGACCCTGACTACTCAGAATACAAAGAGTTTAAGTTGACGGTGGAGAATCTCGGTTTCCGAATGCTCATGAAGATGGGCTGGAAAGAAGGCGAAGGCCTCGGCAGTGAAGGACAGGGAATAAAGGCTCCTGTCAACAAGTGAGCATTTCTACTTATAATATCATCCTTCTAATATTTAAACTAAACTGAACTCAGTGCTGTTGTGAGCAAAAGTTTGCATATGCTAATCATGGGCATGAATGCTTTAAATGATTTCTTTTAACTGTGAATTTTCAGGATGGATTGATTGTAATTGTATTTGGTTAAATGTCTCTTATCAAGTTGCACCTCAACCAGACACTTTTGGTATTGTCAAACCAGTTCATTTAAATTGCCTGGTTTTCTACCACAACCCAGCTTTTAAACATAGTCTACAGATTTTCAAAAAGGTTGAGGTCGGGGCTTTGGGCAGGCCATTCCATCGGCTTAATGTTAACCTGCTTTGACTGAAATTTGGTTTGGATAACCTTGAAGGTGTTGGTTTTTTTAGAGCAGGATCGTCTTTATTGGTCAGTACCCTCTCACTCCATGTCAATGTAAAACAGTGTGGACAGTGACACTGGTGTTCCAGCAGTTTCCAGTTCTTGAGCTTTGGCAGTTATAAAAAAGATTCCAACTTGTGCACCATTTCTTGTTTTGTTTTTTGTTTGTTTTGTTTTTTAAGTCGATAGAGAGTAATATATGCTGTACAATCACTCCATCCTGGAAGACTAATGGTTGAAAAAATTCTAAATAACCATGAAATTCATGCCCATGATGAGTGTATGTAAACTACACCTGATTTACTACTTCAGTCACAGGGTACTTTGATACATAAATTGCAGGAATTATTAGTTCAACATTTAGTGCAGTAAGTATATAAAAGTATAATTTGGTGTCGTTAAATGACCCTGTAATGACAGGGTCAGGAATGTATTACTTAGCAGTCAGTTTACAGTGTGTGCTTGTAAATCTTGTAGGCGTTTTTACCTAAATAGGAATTAGTAGACCTATTTAGGTATAAATAGCTGAATATAAACAGAGCCACTATTACCACTGGCTCTGTTTATATTCAGCTGTCTCAGGAGGCCATGAGTTTGACAGTGAGCCAACATGCACAGTAGCCATTCATTAATACTTTCATTATTTACGCCTCTGATTTGGAAGAGCAGTTGTTATTATTAGAGACTGTAACACTCGTATCAGAGAGACACAAAAAAGGCTTATTTTATGATCTCTCTGTCTCACTCCAGGGGAACTACGGCTATGAATGGAGCAGGATTTGGAATTGACCGCCCAGCTGAGCTCACAAAAGGTGATGATGAATATGACGCTTTTAGAAAAAGGATGATGCTCGCCTACCGCTTCAGGCCCAACCCACTGGTAACATCTCTTTTATGTTTTCTATCATTATAAAAGTAATCTATAAAATTTCACCAATTTATGTAAACTGTTTATATAATTTGGATTTGCGTAAAGAAAGCCACACATTGTTTCCGTGTTATGATCTATTGACTTTTTAAAGAAGATTTCTGCTGCACATCCACACACAGTCTTTTGTTGTGCTTGAATTTAATCTGCTTTTTCTTTTGTCTTTTTTCAGAATAATCCACGGAGACCATATTACTAATGTAGACAGCTGTTTATGTTTATAGTTGTTCTTCTTTATTGTAACTTAAAAGCTTTTTTTCTCCAGTTGCCACAGCTCCGCTTCATTACAAAATGAACACTGTTGCACAGTAGAAATTTTGAAATACTGTGTGTGTGTGTGTGTGTGTGTGTGTGTGTGTGTGTGTGTGTGTGTGTGTGTGTGTGTGTGTGTGTGTGTGTGTGTGTGTGTGTGTGTGTGTGTGTGTGTGTGTGTGTGTGTGTGTGTGCGCCCAAGAGGATGACGAAGTTTGAAAATGGAATAAAGATCTGTAGATTCTCTAGTTTGTTTGGTGTAATTACACACCGTCTTTCAGTATTTGATCATCTGTGTTATATTTCAATTCAAGACTGTAACAAATACTGTCCTCACCCGACTTCTATAATGAGTAAACTCATTACATTTTTTTGCTTTACCATCTAATAAACTCACTTCTGCTTTAGCACACAATTTTCTGTATAATTTTGCTTACTGTGTTCTGTAACAATTTCGATTATTTTCACTATATGCTACAGTTTCTGCAATAAAACACCCACTTCCTGAAATGTGCAGTTATCTTTTCACCTACTTATACCTATTTGTTTATAATCTATTTATTAGTGGACATGCAGGGGCCAAGAGTATCTTACTTTCAGTTTATGACATACCTGTGTGCCAAGTGTAGGCAGTCGTGTAATCGTATTTGATAGTTTGATCGGTAATCATTCTGCCATGGCTCTGTACAGCAGTGAGTCATTAAGCAGGCTTGACCAGGCTCAAGCAGCCAGTGGTGAGGAGTGACAAATCAGTGAAACCAGACCTCCAGTTTGCCATTCCCCAGAGAGGTTTAGACAGGATAAATATAACTCAGAAATCCCAGCTAAGCAAGAGCTGCTCCTCAGCCAAACAATCAATCAGAGGCAACTTAAGTGAAAGTAGAAAGTAAATCGAGAGTTGCTGGTTAATGGCATGAGGCTTTCTTGATGGATTAAATTTCTTAAGGCAGATATTAGTGGGTGCAATTATTATAATCCATTAATCTCTTAAAATTTATGAGAATTGTGAAAGGGATGTAAAATAGCTTTTGACAATATAGTTAAAAAATTATTTATCTTGAAGGCAAATAAATCCTGACATTTGAGAAGATGAAACAAGTAATGATTGACATTTTTTAGTTGGAATAAATGATTAATTGGTTAATTCATTGTCTCAGGTAACAATTTCTCTTTCTTGTAATCAGTGCTTGAGAAAAATGAACTACATTTGCCAAGAATATACTCTCTCCTCCTGGGAAATATGAATGATCATAGATAACAATGGGGTAAAATCACTTAATAAAAGTGAAATGAGAAAGATTACAGCTGTTGTATTAAACTCCCCTGTTGTTGACATTCCTCTACATTGTTTGGAGGGGAAAAAACTTTGATTTGACGCATTAACCTATGGGCTGTCCCTGCGAGTAGGGGGGGGTAGGTAAACAAGATGGCGACAACCTGAGAAGCAAGAGTAACACGAAGAGTCAGGGGAAAAAAATATATCACTGAGATTTTGTCAGACTAAAGTTAAATAATTTATTCACTGGGACGGACTCACAACAGAGGATAAACCTTGCAGCGAAAAGGAGGTTCATTTGGATCTAGGTGAGACCCGGTACCGGGAGTTAGTTAGCTTGTTAATCAGCTAGCTCGCTATTTACATTGGCATCTGAGAGGCATGCTAACCAACGCAACTCCGGTTAGCTTGCGTTAGCTGAATTTATCTGGTGCGTTTCTTCTGAGTGTAGAAGATGTTGAAGATGGTGTCTCTGCTGTCGGCTCAGCGTAATGCTTTGTCTTTAGAGAACAATGTGTGTCCCCATTATTGCCTCCGCTTCCACCGGTAAAGGAGGTGAAGTTGGCTAACGCTAAATCCAAACGTCAGGCAAAGTTGGCTAGCTAGTACTGGAGGTGCACAGCCACCGTTAGCTCCAGCTGGATGACGACGTTTCGGTTATCCCCCCACCTACCAGCTGTTCTCTGTCAGTTCACTGTCAAATTAAGTTGCTGTTTGTTGTTTTTAAGCATGTCTCTGAGATGAAACCTACTGTGCTTGCTGAATATGTGCTTACCGACGGACCGCAAAGTGGCATTTCAGGCTAGTTCATTCAAGCAGACTTGCTGCACTAGCTTACCAGCTAGCCAACAGTTGACACTTAAAATATTTATTCCGGCCTAAGAACTTGTAAACTACAATCCTTACATATATATGAGGTTGTTATGTTTGCATATAGAAAGAATAACCTGGCGAGTTTTGTTTTGTTTTTTGACCACGGGATTTCAAGGTGGTTAGGTGTTGATGTGTTGTCGATTGTTTACCAAAGATGGCTAACTTAAGTGTGTGTTTTTATTAATGTTTAAATTACTCATATTTTCAGGCACCGGGCAGTAAAAACCGGGGTGACATGGAGGACACCTGAGGACAGTTCAACACATTGGACACTGGAGTCGACCTCCAGGAGCCCCACTGATAGCAGAGATTGGATTGATACTGCTGCATGCTCTGGCTGTAGATCTGTGCTTGGATCCAATCCAGCTGTAAACACTTATGTACCCTGAGAAAACTCTGATATCCAGCATGGACCCTTGACAGAAATGCCGTGCTGCGTGGCCTTGAATCAAGACTGGTTGCCTCTGCTTAAGACTGTAGGGTATTAATTCTGAGGTAATTGGTGAAGAGAAGAAAAACGTTGTAGTATCGCTTTTTTTTTTTTCAGTTTTCTGTTCAACCGCACTTGTTGTAGATCTAGTTAAAAATGCACAGTATAAAGCACTAACTCGGTACTGGACTCCAAGGGTTTTTAGCCCCTTTTCGCCCCTCTTGAGTGAAAAAGTTTACAAATTGGGCTTGATCACCCACCTCCTCCCCTTAACTCTCAGGCCTGATTACTCCCTCTCCAATGTTCAGTATTTTGTAACTCATCCTGCAGAATTAAAATACTCACCTCGGTGCTGAAAGGTTACCAGTGGGTTACTTAACAGCAGCAGTCATAGCTATTCGCAAACCTTTTCCTTCACTGGAAGTACAAGCTGTCAATCATGAGTGCCGGCGAGTTGCCTCACCTGTCTGACTATCTAAATGAAAATGAACTGATGGAGATGGATACTTTTATTCACCGCATTGACTCTACAGAGGTGATCTACCAGCCTCGGAGGAAGAGGGCAAAGCTGATAGGAAAGTACTTGATGGGGGATCTACTCGGGGAAGGATCTTATGGCAAGGTGAAAGAAATGCTGGACTCAGAGACTCTTTGTCGCAGGGCTGTCAAGATACTGAAGAAGAAGAAGCTTAGGAGGATTCCTAATGGAGAAGCCAATGTGAAAAAGTGAGTGTTTCCCGATTTGTTTTATCTTGTTTCACACATGCGTCTTGGAAGGTCTTTTTAGTTGGTTGTACTAGGTAAAACTAGGTGGCATGCCTGCAGTGTATGATCAAAATATAATTAATTTTAGTCACTACACAGAAAATTTATTTAACCTGCCAACAGTAAAATCAGTTTCTTATGAGTTTTAATGTGTGCCACAGCCTTTAAAAAATGCAGCTCCCTCTCCGGAACATGTACAACTCCTAATTTGTATTTTTAAAATGAGAAACCTGATACTGTACTTGAAACCTACCAATCATAACTGATAAGGGGAAAAGGCAGACACAAAGCCTTAGTTTCAATCCAAACACCAGAATACTGTAATATGTTTGAGACATTTAATTTCAATACACACTGTTATTTTTCTCACGTAACAAAGCCAAACCTGTCCAGCAATTGACATAGCGAAGATAATTTTACATAGTCAGCATCACTCTCGAGTCCTGAGAGTGAGGTGCTGCTTGTGCAGCCATTAAAATGTAAGAGAAGTTGATCATTGCAGTGGGTAATCCGTCTGTCATTTATATGAACAAAGTCAATAAGAGTAGAATTATATCAGTTATATCAATAGCGTTTGTGTCGCTGCACTAATGGTACCTCCCAGTCAAAGCTGGCACACACACATATGCCAAACACCATGCGTAAATGCAAGGCCAACTTGCAGATCTGGCCTAAGAGATGACTTTCGACACCTAGCCATAAAAAAGAGAAGAGTGATTGATTAGCGACGCACAAATGTGTGGTTTTGTTTTTATTTGATAGGGGGAAAAAAACACAGGAAAAGGTTGTGTATTTTTGCTAAAATGTGAAGGAGACATCGAAAGGCTGCATGAGGATGCTGCATTCAGCAATTTTTAGATGCACGTCAATAGGTCATTGTCAGCTTTTTGCAGTAGTCACATAAACATGAAACCTGATTACTTTCATCAACATACTCTGTTAACACTTAGTTTTTTATTCGCAATCCCCCCTGTGATGGGGAAAAAAAACTGTCTCTTCAGCTCAGATCTTCATTTATCCATTTAATAAAGCGGTTATTTAATTCCAGTGCATCTACACAACATGCACAGAGAAAAAAATATGCCATCAAATATTATTATACAAACCACTAACGTGTTTTGTTTTGTTTTTGTTTGTGAGTAGTAGATGGTTTTCTAGTAACTGTGTAATTGTTTTCTGTTCTTTGGGCTCCGTTTCCTTTGTGTCACTGCCTCTGTGATTTAGCTGTCATTTCTGTGTATTCTTTTTTTTCTTCTTTTCCTTTTTTCTTTTTTTGCATCCCACATTTCTTGATGAGCATCAGTAGTTTTAATCACAGCAGTATTATTAAATATCACTCCAGCCTTTCGCCTTGGGCCTGGGCTAATTATAGAGTAAGCCTTAGAAAACTGTCAGAGCAAGTTCACCCAGACAGAAAGAAGCTGCAAGATAATGTGGGGTTTTTTTGTGGGGTTTTTTTTGTTGTTTTTGTTTTTTTTTAGGCCGCAGTCACAACAGCAGCAGAGCAATGAAAAGCCCGTAAGCTCAGTTAGAATCATTTTGTTGGGATTGCAATGGCGTGTTTTATCTAACTTAAACAAATTTTGTCCTAGAAAACTATGCTTTATAATCTAAAACTGCATTTTAGTTTGCTGGGAATAAAAGAGCCTTTTAGCAGCTGTAATCTCAGCTGTTAGTATCTTCACTGGCACTGTTCACCCATACTGCTGCCTTTGCACTGAGATGCAGTTTGAGAATACAATCAGCTCAATTCACCATCTATCACTGTTCATCTCAGTGTTGTTAATATTTATTTATTTCTGCTCGATTTTTATTTATTATTTTGCACTGTTGAGTCTTCGATGGTATGAGTGGGAATATTTGACAACGCCACTAAGACAAAGTCTGTTTTAATGTCAGCAGAGAACCACAAAACAATAAATTTGCATTCCTACCCCATTACTGGCTCTGGGGTGTAGTGTTGGTAATTAGCACTTGAGACTTGTAATCAAAGTGCAACAAATTAAATACACCTACAAATGCAAAGTCCAGTTACTGGTGTTGATTTTCTGGTGGAAGAAAATCATCATAAAAAAGTATTGTGTGCAAATCTTCAGTGTTACGTAAAAGTCCCGACAAGGAAAATGTTACAAGAGCGTTTTAGAGTTTCAGTATCTCACTAGGGTAAGGGATAAAAAAGAAGTCCTTGTGTAAAGGTCACTAAGTCAATGATGGCTGGGGGGAAAAAAAACAAAACAAAACACACAAACTGACCAGAAGTGACAGTAGAGGTTAAAATGAAAATGCAAAATGAGAAATCCTGAGAAAACCAATTGTTGACTAAATAAATGCAACTGGTGAGACATTTATTTTCTACTAAGAAACTGACTTATTTTCCTTTTTTAAGTGTTTTTTTTGTTGTTGTTGTTTTTTTGTTTGTTTTTTTGAGTGGTTACGTCCAGGCCTGAGTCCAGTCCCAAGTCTGTGGCCTGTCTCCCCTGATAAACTTTGAAAAGTTTGTTCACAGCAGAATGGGGAAAACCGATGTGTCCACATGTGCAAATCTTGTAAAAATAGATACACAGTTAGTACTTGGTAACATCTTCTCAGGCTAGTATTACAACTTAAAGGGTTTTTTTTTTTTTTTTTTTTTTTGAGTGTTTAGAATGCTGGTCTCCCCTATTTATCTTCAGCTGCCTTATACATGGTGTGTTGTTTGCTTCTAGAAGTTTGGAGGTATTTCATAGAATTCATTGTTTTCACTGCCAGAAAAATATTCTCCATGGCCATCGTCTGCCACCAAACTAAGCAGTGGGTGAAGGGTTCGTTTCATAAAAATCTTCAGCCCTTTTCCTCCTCATGTACCTTTGCCCTTTGCACTACTAACGGTTTGGTTTAACTTCATCAGTTCACAGGTCTTGTTTCCAAAATACATCAGACTTGTTTATTTCATTTGCAAACTTGTGCTGAGTTTCATGTTGAGGTCACAGGAAATGTTTTCTTTTGATGATTCTTCCATGAAGGTCACATTTGTTCAAGTACACCACTACTTTATCTAGGTTTTTTGAAGGTCTAACGCAGCTTTTGATTAGCCTAACTAGCAATCCTACAATAAGTTGTTTTTAAGCGTTTTCTTGGTCTTTCATATCTTTCTTCTTTCTGAGGTGTTTGTTTTGTGACCATGCAGACTTGTTAGCTGGGAATTTTCCTTACAATGCACAGACTACACATACACCCCAGGCAATGGACTTAAAGGAAACTTAAAAGGAAGTATGAGCCATCAGCCGTCAGGTTTTCAGCTGTCTGTGTCCGCAATAGAGTATATTCTGGACCTGAATATATTCTGGACCTGATCCATGATCTGTTAAAATGCAAACTCTTGTAAGATAAATAGTTAGATCCGTTGGCATGCAGGAATTACAGCTCAACAGACCTTAGGTAAAAAATCGATACTGTGTAGTATCCAATGTATCGATACAGCTAGCAGATCTGTTAAACATGCCTGACTTCAAGCTGTTGATCAGCAGCAAGAATCACATTCCTTTTCCAAATGTGTTTAACTTTTTTATAAATAGTTAAATCCTTTATTAATTCTTTGCAGGAAATTACACAGCAGCTTCAACACAAACCTAAGACTATACATCCAACAGCTAAACGATATGAATTTCTTATAAACGTACATAATAGTATTTTAAAAATTGCAGAATAGCTATAATTGTACCAGATGGTTGCATTCAGTTGGACTAAAAATACAGCCACTGCCTCCAACAATAAAACTGACTGAAATGAGAGAGACTGGACTGTTTCAAGTCCAGACCTGACCACAGAGCAGGCCTTGTCTACTCGGATGCTTTCTGTTGTATGGACACCTAATCCCCAGCAGACCACAGGGAGGAAAAAAAAAAAACAAAACAGCACTGCCCACTACCATATTGTAGACACTACGCAGCAAAGTTTGGCAAATGTTGAATGAATTTAGCCTCCTTAGTTGTCTTTGTCCAGACCTCTCCCATATCACTGCCCCGAATGGCTATTGGTGTTGGTTTGGCCTTCTCCTACCTCTCCTGAAGTCTGCAATCATCTCCTTGGTTTTTTGCAATATTAAGATGGAGATGATTGCATTAAGTCAGATTGACAATGTCCTTAATTGTTCTTCTGTAGTCGTCCTCCTCACCTCTGATTAAGCCGAGAACTGCTGTATCCTCAGAAAATTGAAACAGTTGTCAGTGTTGTGCTAGAACCTGTATAGATGGTAATTAAGAATGGGTCAGATGCACATACTGTGGTATGTAGTATAAGTTTGATCTAAAAAGCATCCCGTAGCAATGTATGCTTTGTTTTCTCAGTGCATGAAGGTACAGTAGATGTGCAAAGGTCTGTACGTGGTGGCAACTAGCAGTGAAGTGAACTTGAATTCTCAGGGTTTGTAGTTACGCAGTTTGGTTCACACAGAATTTTTCTCTGTGTGAAACCAAACCACAGGGAAAGCTACAGTTTACAAACTCATCAACTGTTTGAGACCAGAGTAAACAAACTATAGGTGTGAAAACACCCTTAATGACATGTGAGGGAAGCATTACAGGTCCATAGTCATTGTGGTTGGTGAGATGACTTTTTGGAACGGGAACCAAGCAAGGCATTTTCCACAGCCTTGAGAGCTTCAGATTGAACAGATGTGTTAGAATATCACACAGCTTCACGAAGCAGGTCTTCATCAGTCTCAACTGCTTTCTTTGCATGCTGCTGTGTATCTTTTCCTGAGTTACAAGGTAGCTCATCTAAAGCCAGTTCTCACTTTCTTCTTTTAGATTTCTTTGGTTATATTTATAGGCTGCAAGAGTAGATGGTTCTGTCACTTTGTTAATGGGGCCATAGCAGTGTCTCTTGATGTGTGAAATTGGTTTCCCTTTGCTTTTCCCCCTTGTACTTTTTCTTCTTGTACACCCTCCCACTTGGTGTTTGCCTTACGTTTTCCAGCCTGAGGAAGCTGTATTCCTGAGCCTGTGAAAGCCTGTCTGTGCTTGGGTGTCATAGTAGCCCCCAGCCTCTCTATTCAGCCACTGTTGAGCATTCCTGTGTGCCTAACACTTCCTGCTTTTAAAGTGTCGCTATAGGGACAAGCATGCTTATGCTTGCTTTGATTGAGCAATGCTACTTCTGTTCCTATGGTAACACACCAAGAATGCCCTTCCCACGTTTGGAATGACAGGATCACACACACACACGGGCATGCACAGTGGAGATACAGATTTTGATCAGCTGTTTATGTTGGTGCTGTGTGCCTGAGTCGCTGCCATATCACTAAGCTCTGCGGATTGCAGGCCTCGAATGCAAGAGGTCCATCGGTGCACATTTGAACTCAGACTGTAGATGGACTGCAGCAGTCATTGTGCCTTAAGCAACAGCCCTGCCTCCATTTCATGATTCACTTTTTATGGAAATGAGCTGTGTTATTAATGCACTGTGATTTCCTACAGTTCACACATCATCTGTACATCATTTAGTAGCCAGTTTCAGACTCGATTTTTTTAAAGTTGCTCTGTTCTACATGTGCGTGAGCTTTTTAGTCTTTCTGCCAGTGCAGTGATGCAGCAGTAACCGCTTGTGTGTCTGTGTGTGAAAGCGAGAGGCCGACTAGCCCCTGAATATCCATTTGTCAGTAGGAGGGGTTGTGTTTAAGACGAAGGACTGACGCAGCTCATACACTGCAGGGTGATGAGGGCCAGAAAAGCTCTGAAGTGTGTATTTTGTGAGAGCACAGATGATGTCTCAGCTCTGAAGGGACTGAAGAGTTTTATTTATTTTAGGCAGCCCTCCTTTATGGCTTTGACTTTTTATTGTGTGATGCAGTAAATCACATTTAATATCAAGAGAAGCAGGCGGAGAATCTTATTCAACAATCAAGAATTATTATTTTTTTACCCTGTTTACCTCTACTGCGTTATGAAACATAAATGGCAGTTAAACTAACCGGTCTTCACTATATATGAAAAAACATTACAGCGAAGTAAGCAGCATTTCATTCATAGTTATGATAATTGCTTCGAATTATAACCAATATAAGTTGTCTTGTTACAATAATATATCCTGATGCTCAGCTAAATATGCAAAAATACAAAATGATACTTGATTTTAGATTCCTTCCTGTAGTTGTAAAGCAAGCCCTCAATATTTCCTGTGTGAGCATCTGGATATTAGCCCTGAAATGTCTGTGGTTTGTGCTTTTCTCCTCTTACGATCCAGATTCATTAGCGTTCACTTTCACGACTCGCTGATTAATGTTCAGTCTCCAGGGGTTTTGCCATGCTGGTGATTTAAACATCTCCTCTTTGGGCAGTGAAGTAAACTGTCAGGTTATCTGTCTTTATAGTAAGAATGGAGTTGCTACCGCTGCACTGTTTTTGGTGGGTGCATATTTGTTAGGGTCTCATTAACAAACAATCAAACAGTATGACACATGTCAGAATTTAACAATCTATTGTTTAGCAGGCACTAATAGTTTGGAAATTATAGAAATTTTCATTATTTTTATTATTCATTTTATTCATAATCACAATTACATAGTCATAGCTACAAAGAAAAATGTGCCACTGTCCAAATAAAACGCCAAACTGTATCTGCTCTGCTGCTGGTGCTTCAGCCTATACTGAGCATTGTAAATGTCAGGGCTTTAGCTGCTCTGCTGGGCAAACTGTGATGACAGCAGCTCTATATTTCACCAAGTGTCCTTTTCTGCATGATGTTCTGTTAAAGTTGGTAGCAGCAAATGTCAGACAGCACTGTTACCCATGACCGTCAGAAGCCAGTTTCAGCTGATAACATGAAGTCTGTTAATATAGTCTCCTTGCAGCTCTGCTCATCCTCTTCTATTAGTCGGTCTTAAATGTGTTTTCTCTTAATTCAATGTACTGACTTTGTTTGTCATTAAGAACTAAATCACATGATAAATTTGAATTTGACTGTCTTTATAGAGTAACTCATAAACCTGTTATGCATTATGTAGTGAAACAACTAGATTTTTCACCAGTTCTCGCATTGTTTAGCAGGTTATTAGAAAGTAATGAAACTAATAATACACTTGTGGCCATGCTGTACAGTCACTTACTGAAGCCAGTGTGCAGATGTACGGTACCCAGCCTTTAACCTACATTATGCAGCTAACATGGCCCAGTAGAAAATGATACTAGTAGAAAATTTCTCTCATTAAGTAAGCAAGTGGATGCATTTTCATGTCTTTTCTCTGTATGTTCATTTATAGGGAGATTCAGCTGCTAAGAAGACTCCAACACAAGAATGTGATTCAGTTGGTGGACGTTCTCTACAATGAAGAGAAGCAGAAAATATATCTTTTACCTACTGAATAAGCATATATTGATTTTTGACATTAATTATTATAGACGGTCTATTTTACCGTTGGTTATTTCTGTACCCAAGTTCTATTTATGTTCTGCACTTTTCCTGATTTATAGTTGGTTCATAAATGTAAAGAATGTGTTTGGTTTGGTAAATTCTCTTGACTCCTGACTTACGTATATGGTGATGGAGTATTGCGTTTGTGGGATGCAAGAAATGCTGGATAGCGTCCCAGAGAAAAGGTTTCCAGTATTTCAAGCTCACGGGTAAGTCTTCCTTTCACTTCTCCTCTCTGCCCCCTCTATCCCTGAGTCTCTCTGCTATATTTAGTCTGAGCCTCTCTGCAGCCGCTGCTCCAAACCTAAGTTTAGATCAGAGACTGCAGGGCCCCTACCGTTAAAATTACTGACCGTAGACTGTGTGAATGTCGGGTCACTGCTGGAAAGCTGCTGAAGCAAAATGAGATGCAGATTTATCTAACCACAGAGAAAATGTTAAATATTTTATTTTTTAAGTTTCTTCTACTGTGATTGACTTTGGCTGGTTTTAAATGTGTCCATAAATCCCCTGTGGTTGATGCTTCTTGTAGGTACTTTTGCCAACTCTTAGATGGCCTTGAATATTTGCACAGCCAGGGAATAGTTCACAAAGACATTAAACCAGGGAATCTGCTGCTGACCACAGACGGCTCGCTTAAAATCTCCGACCTGGGAGTAGCAGAGGTAAGCATCGCCTGCCAGAGTTCTGTAAAATCTCTGAATTTTTACTCTTGATTATAAGAAAAGGGCTGGCATTTCTTTGCATAGACTTTGTGTATGACTTTAATTCCTTGTGCTTGTATTTGTTCCTTATGTTGGTGCTTTAAAGGTGTTAAGTTTATAATTATTTGCATGGAAATGCATACAGGAACACAAAAAATAATCTATTTATTACTTGCTGTTTTTCCTCAGGCCCTTCACCCATTTGCAGAGGATGACACGTGTCGTACCAGTCAGGGCTCTCCAGCCTTTCAGCCTCCAGAAATTGCCAATGGACTGGACACCTTTTCAGGGTTTAAAGTGGACATTTGGTCTGCTGGAGTAACACTGTAAGCAGCACTCTGCGTACTTGTCATGCATTTGTCCACATAAAGCTCTAAATTCTGTCTTAGACTCTTTTTGACTCTTGCTTCTTTTCAATCAGATACAACATTACAACAAGTCTGTATCCATTTGAGGGGGACAACATCTATAAGCTATTTGAGAACATTGGAAAAGGAGAATACACTATTCCTGAGGAGTGTGGACCTCTCCTGTCGGACCTGCTGCGAGGTTGGTGTTGTTCGCAGCCAAAGTGATTATATTTTCTCCATGAATTTTGGCATTTTGTTTTGCCAGTTGGCAGTGGTCTGCTGCCTCCTTGCAAATGCTGAACAGCACCCGAGAGTGGTGTTTCATTCCCTGTGTGCACACAGATTTTTAAAAAAAAAAAGAAAAGTCAGCATTGAGTGTTTGTTGGACTGGAAATATTAGCATATTCACAGCTATTGATAGGTGTTCTTAGTATTTTAGAGGTGCCAATATACAGTGCCTATCAAAAAGAATAATTGATTTCGAAGTGCTTTAATTCTGCAGCTTTTCACCGGTAACAATCGAAACGTGTACTGTTAGAAAGATTTGGATTTGTAAGTTTCACTTGTTCACCTGCAGGTAGCATAACGGCAACAGTGGCTGCATTGACTCCAACAATCTCGCAAAAGTATGAGACGAGTTTGACCATCATATGTATATATGCCGAGTGCACGGGAAGCTTCTATGTACATGTACTTTAAAAAAATGTATATAACCTTTTTTGATGTACCCTGTTTGACACATGAAAGATCCCTGATTTGAGCTCAGGAGGAGACGCAGACCAGTGTACTCTCTGTGCCAGACCCAAGCCCGGATAAATAGGATTGCTTTAGGAAGAGTATTCAGTGTAAAAACGGTGCCATATCAAATGCATGGATCCATCCATTTTTGACCATTTGAGACATGTAGGAGGAGCTGCAAAGTAAAGGTACAAAACTGGCTGTTACTTGTGACACATTAAGTTTGCTATAGATGTTTGTTTAAAATCTCAGATAAAATTAAAATTACTTGCAGCTGTTGAACAGTAGAGAATTGATATATCATGTTTTTAGGACAGCTCACATCATCACAAAACCGAAACTAACCACCTAGCAGTCAGGTGTTTTGCTGTAACCGCTGTCCACTGAGGACGGTACACCAGATGGTTTGCAAGATGAGGCATGCATCAGGTTTATATATTATTTTGTTTCTTAGGTTGCTTCCCTCCTTATACAAAACTACATTGTTTGTTTTCTATACATTATCTTAGATTTAGCTCCATTTTCATGAAATGCAAAATGAGTCACACTTTAAAAAACTGACATTTATTTTCAGTCCTGTCAGTCTTTAGGTGTAGGCCGAAATAAAAGGCAGTGGATTTATAGTTCAGGGCACAATGACTCTATTAAAGATCATAGCGTTAACAGTAGATGTCTTTGTCATGCTTATTAATCATATATGAAAACATCCTCTAGACTGCTAGGATTGGTGAACAGGAGAATATAGGATAGAAAAACCAACAGTCTAGTGGGTAATAAATCACTCAAATGTCAAGCAGTTTAACTGTGATCTTTTCTGTGTGCACCCAGTAGGTGGTGCTGTGACACTGGAAGTCACTGTGGCTTCTCAGCATGCCAGGCTTCCACCAAACTGTAGAAATCCCTCCAGCTGTTGACGTAGTTTCCATTGATCTGGAGCCAGCCGCAGAATACTAAGCACTTCACAGTTGGGCATTGCTTTTCCCGAGTGAAATACTGCAATGCTTTTGCCCCTTGTTTAAAAAAAAAAAAAAAAAAAAAGTCAAGAGTCCTTCAGTTAAAAAAAAAAAAAAAAAAAAAAAAATTTAAAAAAAGAAGAAAGAAAGGAGGGAAAAAAAGAAGGAACAGAAAAAGAATCGATTACAAGAGCCCAAACCCACTGCCTATAAAATCCAAGAACAATGTTGGGAAGATTATGTTTGTACTAACTAATGAAATCCTTCAATGAAGGCTGAATGCTAAGTAGTATTTCAGCATTATCCAGCTTTGCTCTCTTTGTCCTTTTATGGAAATAAAAGCGCCGGGTACCAGAATAAGCGCTGGGGCTTATACCTGTAAAATGACTCTGGGTCAAACGAAGGCATTTTAAACATTTTTTTTTTTTTTCTGTCAAAAGGAATCAAATGTTTAACGATGAAGAGAAAAAATAACTCCCTGATTTTTGTTTCTTCTGAAAAACAAACTGGGCTTCTGTCCCCCGTCTTCGGTATGACGTCTGTGTGTGTGATGACGCAGCACCTGAGAAATAGTCGGTCCATAATTACATCGCCTAAAATAAGCCACAAAAAGGTGTCTTTCAGCCAGCGCAGCACTACTATCAGCACTCTGCATACTCCTGTTTTCTGCCTACTAGGAAACAATTACATTAGTAGGAGAGGCACTGCATCACTTCTACCTTATCACACTGACACTGCGCTTTTCCCACAGATTCAGCCCACATTATGATAATTGAGATACAAAATCTTTATTACATTGTTACAGCTGTTGCTCAGTCCTTCCCCCCTCTCTCTACTGTACTTCATTGACTTCTTCAGCTATGCAGGATGCTTTGACATACAATGATTAATGAGATTATCACTTTCATTAATTGATGTTCTTGAATGAGGCTGCCGTCTGGCTGCTGTTCACCTTCCCCATATTGCTGATTGCTGTGGCCTCCCAGCAGTTTGTTAAATGCTCCATGGAAACAGATGTGAGTGGAGGAAATTGTTCAGGATCATCGTGATTAAATTCACCTTGACATTGTGTTTTTGTTCTTTTTTTTAATTTTTTTTTCTAGGCATGCTTGAGTACGATCCTGTGAAGAGGTTTTCCATACAAAACATAAGGCAACACAAGTGAGTATTTTGATTGTATTTCTGTGACTAAGCATAAGAATTATCAGGTGTTTGGGACATTATACTCTACACTAAAAATAAAAGACTGATCTTTTATCTACATGCCCTTTCCCCCCACCATCCCGTCCTCCTTATAACCCTACCAGCTGGGTGCGGAAGAAACACCCTCCATCTGAGCCTCCTGTACCCATCCCTGCCAGCGCAGAGAGCAGGGACCCTTGGCGGAGTATGACGGTGGTGCCCTATCTAGAAGATCTGCATGGCTACACAGAGGAGGATGATGACGAGCTCTATGATGGAGAGGATGAGATCATATACACTCAGGACTTCACAGTGCCAGGTAAGAGTGGGCTTAGATAATTCTTACAATTTGAGTTGGGTACTCTCCATAAACAGATATGCTATATGCAGAATCTGTCGGCACGGAAAGGTTTTTGGTTGTCTTAGTTCGGTTTACAGTCAGGTCTGAGCAGGCTTTGGTTGCATGCAGGGATACGGTCAATGTGAAGAGCAAAAAGGGGAAATGCATTTGCAGAAATCCGAGACAGTTTGCCCTAGGTTCACTGCTTTAGTCCTCCATTTAGTTTTGTGTCATTGTTTTAGTTTGTTGTATTGAAGAAAACTGGACATTTCATAATAGTTACTCTGCCTCTACGAGCTGTCATTTAAACTCTGACACAAAATTACAGCCGAACTACTGAAAATTTACATGAGGACAGAGTGTCAGCCGGTACTCAGGCTTACAGATATCTGGGGTTTGTTAGCGTCTGTCTATCTTTGGAGCACTTGGTGGGAAGCTTTTATTGCACTTGCTGTACGGTAATGAAGAGTTGTCTTCAGCCCAATTGATGCTTCTGTTCTTCCTCTTTCCTCTGCTGCTGGGTTCTGTGTTGTGCTCCACCACTCCTTCCTCCCTCTCTCTCTCTCACTCACACACACACACACACACACACACACACACACAGAGCAGCAAAGAGAAATCAGGAAACTCCAAAATGTAATAAATACTTTCACATTGAACTGAAATTAAAGAAATGCACATAAATAACACAAAGTGAATGATTAATGAAAGAAATGAGTTTTCCTTCCTTCTTTCCTTTGGCTTCGAAGGTCAGTTAATGAAAACGGAAACACTGCAGTATCAAAACCATGGGTAGCCACCTGATAACATTTTTTTTGTTTGCTTTTTTCCAAATTTGTATTTTCAAACAACTGCATAAAATTGGAAGTCTTGAACTTTCTCTCTAATGTCGATATCCAGGAGGATACACAAGAAATTGGATGTTTCCTCCAGAGGCTAAGTGTGCAGAGTAGCTAATGCAATATGTGGAAAATGGTATTGGGCCGGAGCTCTTACTCCTTGCATTCAGGGGTTTTCAGTCCTATAGTCACGTGTATAAAATGTATAAAATCAAGCACCTAGCTTTTCAATGTGCCTTTACAAATATTCAGAAAGAATGGGTTGTTTTAAAGACTTGTGTGGAAATGGTATGGTATGGATAAAATATATTAGGTGATGTCCTGTGACTAAATAATTGATACTTCATCGCTGCTGTTTCCATCCCATTGACATAGAAATCGAAGTTCACATTAAGTACTTGCCCTTTTAAAGTATTCAGTATGTTACAGCAGTTTGCAATTATCAGATACTGTTGGTTTTGATAAAGGCCTTACTGCTAATCTTTCCGTCCCATTTTGCAAAGAATAAAACAGTCACATCTTAATGTTACTAAAAGTGTGAAGGTCAGCGCACAAATGACCAGAAATGTGGTGTTTAGTGTAGCTCAGTAATCACACATCATTTATTTCACTTCAATCATTCAGCCTGACATCATGCTCATGTTTGGTGATTTCCTATTGGGAGTGGCTGTGCAAATCAGTGAACTCAAATCGTGGAAGCTGCTGTCATTTCCTAGGATTTCCACACCGATTTAGGAATTGTGTGAGTCTCAGGGTTTTTATTTCTGTGCATTGTTTTATAACATTTTCTATCGTGTCTCGTGGTTGTGGCCCTGTGCAGCTGCAGTGCAGTGTGAGTTCATGTGGTTTTAAAATGGTAATGCTAACCCTTAACCCTATGAATGGGACCACACTTGACTACAAATTACCTGACACGATCTTGATGAAGACAAAACATGTTAAATACTCGTTAAGAGTTATTGTTATTGTTGTTGTTATTATTATTATCATTCAGAGGAACTCAGTAGACAAACTGCTTATTAAAGGATCCTGAGTAGAGTGGAGGAAGAAGTAATTCATTGGTATCCTTTTAACTTATTTTAGTCATAAAGTTAACAAAGTTAGGAAAGCAGCAGTTAAAAAAAGTCCTAAATTAATAGACTTGCAATTCTCTGATTTCCTGTAAGCCTACATCCACACTTACGCATGTAGAAATGTGTGCCAGGTCTACAAATGATATCATGGTGTCCAGTTTGCCAAAAACAAAACAAATATAGGAGCACACCTTCTATGCTGTAAGACAAAATGTTGATTTTGCGAGCCAGTAGGAGCGAGTTTTCCCAAAGCTCTGTCTTAAGTGACCTCAAGCACCTTTTTTTTTTTTTTTTTTTTTTTTAACGAAAGCTGAGTTTACCAAAATACCTCCATATGAAAGGACTTAAATGTGAGGGTTCATTGCTCGTCTGCTTGTTTACCCCCCTTTTTTTTGTTTCCTGGGACACAGTATGAACCTGAGGCATCTTAAATTCCCCATTTCCCCTCCATGCTGTGCCAAGTCATAATGTCTGCCATTAAATAAGGTCTGTTAGAGGTTCACAGGGCTGGAGCAAGGTGCACTTAAATGATATGTGTACAAACTTTAACCCACTGTTGACAGGCTCTGGTAAGAGCAGATATTAACTGCATCTTTTCATTTGATTTAATTTGCACCCCGACTCTTGCTTTAACTTCCCCCCCCCATCCCCAGAATTAAAATCCTGTATCTGTTGCTAGGCAACAGTCAGTAATAATAAAAGCAGTAGTCGGTGTCGGATATCTAGAATTGGTGCCCCACATTAAAAAACCAAATGGAGCTGCAGAATGTGAATGAAGCGATCTAAAAATAATCCTGCCGAAATGGTTTCAGTGTGGGAGTCTGAATGGGTTTCCAGGATTCACTCCCACACACACACACCACACACAAGCTCTCTCACTCACAGGAAGCTTCACAGGAATAAAATGATGGTGTGTTTGGTAAATTAAATCACTCGTTTGACCTCTTCTCTCGTAATCAGTAAATATATGTCCCTGCTCTTAATGTTCTCGTCAGACCTGCAGTTTGTGCTGTGTGGGAACCTGTAAGTTTATCTTGGTGCCTGCTGCACTCACAGATACTCACACATGTCTGTACTGAAATAAACTGGGTCACACAGAGGTTAATTTCTATTTTTCAGCCGGTGGATTTCCTGTTGTTGTAGGTTTCGGTTTGTCACACACATCTCACCATTACCTGACCTGACATTTTGATGGTGCTGTTGGTAAATTAGATTTTCAGCGTTCCCCTCTCAAAATATATACACACTTGCAGTATGATCCAGTATACGATAAATACAGATCATTTGTGAGCTGTGAGTCATGCGAGTGTTTCAGTAGAATCTAAGAATAGAAATATTGATTAGAAATGAGCCTAAGTCCCCTTCAGTTCTCACAGCTTCAGGTTTCTTGTGTTATCATGGGGGTTTTGGTGAGGGTTTCTGATGACTGTGCAGCACGCAGTTACAGGTCATAAAAATATGTGTTATTTGATAGAAATCTATGCATTACTTTTTTTATTTGTGTGGGGCGGGGTCTGGTTTTGTTTGGTTTTTAATGGATAAAACAAGTCATACATGACAAAATGCAGTAGGCTGTTTTCTATTTTTGACATCTTCTAGTGAACTGGCTCTTTGCAAACTCATAAATTCTTCTATGGGTCAACTATAATATGTTTGCAAGCTTTTCTGTTCAAGAAACAGAATTTTATATTCTACATTGTGCATCTGCAGGTCTTCCATGCTTTGTGTCCATTTTAGCTTCTTTCTCTCAGGCAGTTTGAAAACAAAGCAAGGTTAGTTCAGTATATACTCAGCATAGCACATTCAAACTAGCAGTATATCTGCTAACAACAAGCAAGAGTGTTGATTTTACATGTGAATATAGCCAAAATCTCAAAACGGACTTCTCTGATAAACTCTTCGTTCACATTCGATGCCTTCTGTTACAAAATCGTGTCTTTAGGCCTAAAGAGAAGAAGAAACTAGAAACTGGTTTAAAAGTAAAGGTTGGTTTTTATTGTCCTTAATGGACGGCATTAGGGTCGCTTTTCCATACTTTGAACGGTCGTCTTAAAACAAAAATTAGTACTGTGTTATAAGCTTTATTGTGATGGGTGTATTAAACCATCAGTGGTTTTCCTGTTTTTGTAGGAAGGTCACTGTTGGAATTAAGTGAATCTTTTGACTTCCTGGTTCCTTGAATACTTGAAAGTATAAAGCCTGGACCTTTCCTTGTGCCTGATGCAACACAAAGGTTTTTGTCGCACATGAATGTTGGAGAGTGTTGTTCTTGGTGCTTTGATGTTGGATAAAACAAGGTAAATGTCTACAGGGGTCTGCTCATACTACAAACTCACAGCTGGTTAGCGAAGCAGCACTCAACACTGGTGTATTGGGTTTGTTTTGAGCCTCGTATGTGTGTGTTTGTGTCTTTAGGACAAGTGGCCGAAGAAGATCAGGATCAGGGGAACGCAGACCACAGTCCAGCTGTAGCCAAGCCAGTTTGTGTGAATGGGACAGAAGGGGGGTCTCTGAACAGCAAGGCCAAAGCCGAACGCCGATCCTCATCCTCGTCCAACCCCTCACGTAAAGGAGTCTCCACAGCCAGCAAAATCCGCAAGCTCTCCACCTGCAAACAGCAATGACCCTCCTCCCTCTTTCTGCCTCAGCAGCAACCCATCTGGTGAGTGTGCAGACTGCTTCACAAAAATTGTAGCTCAATTTGTGCTTCTGAAGGACAACTTTTTATACAGTAGAAGGTGGAAAAAGATAAAGAAGCCCTTATGGAAAGCAGGTGCTGCAGATCCAGATAAAAGGTAGGAGGAATGACAGGAGGAGGAGGAGGAGATCAGTGAGTGAAGAGAGTCTGTGTTGATATTCAGCGAGCAGCACTCTGGATCACCACCATTCCCCTGGCAAACACACGGGCACTTTCCTATACAGTGACAAAAAAACACATCTGGACCTATCCCACGGTGATGCATCTCCTGTTTCTGTTCGGATCTGTTGCCTTTGAAGGGTTCATCAGTCACCCTCATTCACGTGGAGTGAGGCAGATTTTTGCTACAAGCGTACACATAAATTTAACAAGTTGTCCTCCTCTCTTTTTCCAGTTACCGCCCACAGCTGCTCTTTCTGTCTTCGGCACATACAGAACCAGTCACGGAGCGAGGCTGTTTGTCACGGGTGCAGTGCAGGAGAGATGCTGTGTATTAATTTGTTCAGGCGATGACTCATCCTTGGATGAGATAAAAGTGGGCTGTGGGATGTTTGTGTCTCTCTCTTTCTCACTCTGTGGGTTGAGTCTTTTCCGCGTTAACGGCGCCAATTAGTACTTGTCTTGTAAAAAATTCTGTCACAGCGTTTAGTTTTACGTCGGGGGAGGGGGGGGGGGGGCTTTCAATACCATCATCAGACTTCCGTTAATATTCTGTTGTCTGTGTCCCCCTCAGGGTGATCTGTCCTCGTCCTCCTGTGTCCAGAGTCCTCACAGTTGTGAGAGAAACCTGCTGACATTAAGCCCCCCCCCAAACACCTTCACCTGCCCCCCTCCCCGAACCTCCTTGGACCACTGGCCTGCAGAGTCGTTTGAAGATGCGGTATTAGCGACGAGGAGGAGGACAGCATGAAATGTTCTTTCTGCTCTGAGACTGAGGCTGTGAAGATGGTGTTTATTTTCTCCAAAATTTTCAGCTCCTTTTCAACTAAACTCATCCAGTTCTCTCTTATCATTTTCCCCCTCCCAACCCTCCCCCCTCCTCTCCAATCCTGTCATCCTCCTCAGAGAGCCAAGTGTTGCACCGGACGTTACAGACTCCACCACCCACCTACCCACCCCTCCTCTCCACCTACCCCACCCACTCCTCCTTAACCCACCTTGTTTCTTTGACTACCTTTTGTTTTTACAGAACCCTAATGGCAGTTTTTAAGACACATTGTGATGTGTAAAAAAATTAAAGAGGAAAAAAAAACCCACACATGTTATGAATAATTCTATATTTAAACCTCTGCTGAGCATAATTATGGTAGTGCTACCACCGACATAGAATCTGCATGCTGTACAGAGCTGGAAGAAAGGGAAAGCTCTTGGTTTTATGTGGATGCACTGATGGACTGAAGCCTTGAGATTTGTATTTTTTTCCCTCCCCTTTTAGGTTTCTTTTTCTTTTCTTTTCCTATGAATATTTTTTAATTATTATTTATATAAAACATGTCCCAAACAGGCTGTTTTGTTGGATGATCCTTTCTGTTTGAGTTTAAGTTCAGCATATTTTCATAAACACAACTCATTGGTTTATGACCTTTTTTATTTTCCCCCCTCCTTTATTTCCCGTGTCCTTTAAAGAGCGCACAGCTCTGACAGGAATATTAGACTCATCTTCCTCTCGCGTCTGCAGCAATTAGGTAGTCAGGGTGATGCTGCGGCTGCGGGCGGCGTGCAGAGATGTTCTTTGCTGTGCCGATCACTTCAGCGGGTGTCCTTCCCTCCCTCCCCCTCTTACGCAGGCAGGCCCATCATCAGCTCCTCACTGGGAATAGATCAGAGAGCAGGTGAGTCACCACTGTGAGGGAGGGAGAGAGCAGCGCTTCCCACGTCAGCAAGGTCGATGGAGAGGCTCTCCGTACGACGAGACAAATGAAGAAGAGAGATGTCGCGCTAACAGACCGAAGACGGGAGGGTGATTAGTACGCGAGGGCGCACTTAAGGTCACTGGTCTCACTCTTGTGTCAGCCGACAGATCAGCAGCAAAAATTAATTTATTAAAAAAGAAAATCTGAAAAACTTTCAGTGCAAATCGATTTTTCGCCTCACAAGGTCGAGCTTTTGTTGAGGCTGTGAGACGTTTTGAATTTTCTGCACACTACAGCAGACGCTTCACCCTGAACGAGGGTTAAAAATTTCATGAGATGCACATTGGAGCTCAAACAGAATTTTTTTAAAAAAAAAACAGAGAACTGTGTACCTACCGTTGCATTTCCCGGTTGACGGTCTTCATCACGCATTAGAAAATGAAGCATTTTTCACGTGAATGAAAAACAGAGTACAAACTAAAAGCAGGAGAGGAAAAGCTGATAATTAGTTTTCCATATTGGATCAATTCCTTGCTGTAGCGTCTCTTCTGGTTCTCCTAAGGGAGGTGATGTACTCATGGACGGAACGAAACAAAGTGTGATATATTGACAACGAACATGTCCTTAAAGATGCGAATTGTAGTTTCACAGGAAATTTAAAAAAAAAAAAAAACTCCCAGGAGTTATTTAGTACAACAACACAAAAAAAGATTATTTAAACCAAACATCAGGATTGTGCAACTAGTTTAAAATCCCTTAGCTGGATGAAGAGCTCATAAAAACCAGTTATCAGCTAAGAGAGTTTGCTGTACAGTTCATAAGCGAGCATTTAATATTCTTAAAGCTTTGAGGATAATTACGCTTGTTCCCATGGACTCATCTTAAGATTAGCTGTTAAATTTTGCCCTAAGTATTAAACCATTTCCACCACAAGACGCCTCTGAGACTTTCTGGACTGCATAATTAAGTCGCACGTCACTTTCTACCCAGCTGGATGGGTTGCTTAGATTTACGGTGGTTGTGCAATGCAGGTTAAAGTCATTGGGCTGAGATTTTTCTGGCAAAGAAGCAAGTATCTCTCAAACAAGTGTAAACAGTGCTTTTTTTTCCCGAGCGTTGGCAGGGCAGCGTTCAGCTGGAGAATGATGCATTTGGTGCTCGGCGTTGTATTTATGGCAGCGGGATGATGTCTGCAGGGCTCGGTAGCTGCTCTCATTGTAATGACAGAACAGTCCAACAGTGTGACTCACTGATGTTTATGTAATAATGTTTAGACAACAAATATGGAGCTCTGTGGCATAAAAGAATCTGACTTCGCCTACCCGGCCTTCATTTTTTTTTTTTTTAGTAAGATTACTTCCATTGCTGATTTTGAGAAATGCAGTAAATCACCAAACTTTTATTTGGAAGCACACACTCCCACTGCCACACTGCTTTTCTGACAGACAATGTCGCAGGAGCTATTCCAACCTCCCGTGCCTCACAGCATCGGCTCTCCCATCACCAAACCATCTGTCTAAAAGCCTGAGAGGCTACTGTGTCACTATTTAAGCATCATCTGTCAGTCTTCCCTCAGCAGCACTCACTCCACTCCTCCCGGACACAACCTGATTGATGCACAGGGGACAGATGGCTAACAAGAATAAAAACAGGTAAAATATGAGGATGGAAAAACGCCTGCTGACTGGATTGTGCTTCCCATCTGTTTTTACTTTTAAGACATGTTCATGAAAGAGGGCTGCAAGCACTGAAGAATTGTTACGCTGTTTCTTTTTTTTTTTTTAAACATGGTCAGCATTGCTCTGATACAACAGCTCACACAGACATTTAACCTCATGATGGTCGAGACAAGAAGGACACTTGAGGAGGATATGGTTTTTAAAATGAGGGAGAACAAATACCATCATTGTCTTTCTTCCCATCAAAGTGCTTTTTTGTAAACTGTACAGTATTCACATATGATGATGTTCGGACCTACGGTAGCATGCCAAAAAATTCACAGTTAAGTCTATGTAGGTAGAATATGTAGGTTTTCTTATGATGGGTTGAGTGGAACGGTCTTTTTTTTTCCCCCATGATTACCAATGGAAGGGACTATCACGTGTCACATGGGCATCACAGTGACAGTTAAGGTGTGAATGAAAATGCTTGAGCGAGAAGGTACTTCAGGTACTTCCTTTTTTTTTTTTTTTTTTTTTTTTTGAAGACATCTGAAACACGAGGATGTTTGAACTGTTGTGGACCCGATTATCTGGGTGTGCGCTCTATAGACAACAGACTGGAAATAAAGTGATGGAAAACAGACGTTAACAAGTTACATGGGACTGAATCCAGGTGAGGCTGTGCGAGTCACTGTGAGCACACGCTCCGGTTCCCCCTGGCTGATCTCTGTGCTGCGCAGGCCGCTGTATAGCCTCTCTTCCACTGACACAGCCAGCTTGTCTGTCAGACTGCTCTGTGCCTGCAGGGAGACCTCTGATAGGATAGCCTGACTGCTGTTGTTGTTCTTGTTGTCAACTCTTGGGTCCATGAAGCTCGTTTGTGCAGGCACAGTGGTTACAGACTGGCAAGTTGTGCTTTCTGCTGTCTGTCTCTCTGCGGAGGCTTGGCAGCCATCGGTGTCGCCAGCTGAAGCTGCACAACAAGAGCTGCTCTTTGTTGTTGCATCGTCTCCTTCGGATGTTTTGTTGGCAGCTCTTTGTGGGGAATCCTCTGCCGCGCCTTCGTGTGATGGATCTGCGCTCTCTGCTCTTTCCTTTGCTGCCTCCTCAGAAGCCGCGACCTCGCTGGCTTCTTCATCAGCAGCACTTGCGATGCGCGAGAGGGTGCTGTGGTATCTGGTGTCCAGAGGGTAACCAGCACTGTCCCCTCTCCTCAGCGGCGTGAACCTCTGCCTCTCCAAAGACGGGGAGTATCTTCCCCCAGAGCTCGAGCCAGGATCGCTGTATTGCTTATGTCTTTGCCACTGTTTCCGGAGGTGAACTCTGGATCGGTGCCTGGAACGTAACGGGGAGTCCTGCTGGTCGAACCGTGGGTCGTGGCGAAGGAACTCGTTGAATAGGGCATCCGTCTTCTCATCTATGCTGTAGTCACGGCGGCGGAGACGTGTTCGGTGTGGACTGGTGGGCTGTGGGATTGTTTTCACAAGTGGAGACATCAGCTGTGTTTGCGATTCTGGAGATTTCTGAGGGTGAAGAGATTTCAGAGGTTGATGTGAATCTTGGAGGGTGAGAGTTTGGCTGCCGCTCTGTGGTTTCTCCTTTAGTTTCTCCTCTGGCTCTGTGCTGTTTGCCATCTCATCCTCCAGCTCCTCCTGAAACAGCCTGGCCTCAATGCTCTCGCATACTGAACCCTTTCTACCAGAGTTGGTGAAAAACAACCTCCTCTCTGATGCCGTTTTCCCTCGTGGGGCTCCGGGAGTCCCAAACAGTCGCATCTCCTCAGGGGCCCTGGATGGAGCTTCGATAGAGGCGTAACCACTGTCCATCTGAAGGAGCTTTCTGTTCCCCCCCTCACCCTCTCCCCCAGGTCCACTTCCCATCTCACTGTCTAAACCCAATGCCCCTCTGGTTCCCCCTTCCAACCCCTCTCCCTCCCCGTCTCCTTCAGGCTCATCATCCAGGTCTTGGGACAAGCAGCTGTCGAGGCCAGAACGAGCTCCTGCACCGCCAAGGGATGAGACGCTGTCCGCATCACTGCGGATGGACTCCCGGTCTGTGCTGCTCTGGTCTGAGGAGGCATACAGTTCAAGAGAGGCTCGCAAGCTCCAAATGTCTCTGTACAAGGAAGGAGGCGCCTCCAGGCTCTCCTGGCGAAGCATGAAGGAGAGCGATGAGCCCGAGTCGGTCCTTCGTCTGGCTTCTGCTCCCAAGACCACCTCGTCTCCATCATCTGGCTCTACCTCGTTCTTTTTCCTCACGTCTGCCATCGCACCATCTGTTTTTGCGTCTTTCCTCAACATGTCTTCAAACCTTTCCTGAATGACAGCTTCTTGTTGCGCCCCAAACAACTCATCTTCGTCCGCTGACTCCAGCCCGTCTCCTCCCGATCCTGCTGCTGTTCCTACGACTGCGTCTTTCAGTGTTCCTGTTCCATTAACTGTAACCTCCTCTTGCCTCTGGGCGAGGCAACGATCTGGTGGCAAACTGAACTCTTCTCTCCTGGTGCTGCTACCACCTACCTCCACCATGGCCTCCAGTTTAAGCCTGCACAGATGGGAAAACTGTCAGACGATTTGGTTAATTGCATGGTGTTAAGTCATGGTATTATGGGCAGGGGTGTACCTGCTAAGGAAGACTGAAGATGTGGGTGCAGTTTGGGGATGAGAGAGAGACTCTGCAGAGAGTGACTGGAGGCCACCGGTCTGGATGGGTGTATGTGGAAAAGATTCAATGGCCTCATCCCGGAGAGGAGAGGAGTCATCTTCAGCATGATCAGTGGTTTCACTGGCTGCTCTCTGTCTCTGAAAGGGCCTTCTCTTGGGGGACCCTGTGAGAAATTCATATGATAAAAAGGTTAGACCTTACCCACGCTTTCAGTCTTATTTCAGTCAGGACCACTAAAGTCAAAAGAAGCGTGATATTCCCATCAGCAGTAATACATATTTGGTAGCATGGCTCTGATCTGGGACTTTTCTGCCCATCCACATGCATGCATGAGAGCAAGATTCCCAGATGGAGCAGAGCATCAGTGACAACAGATCCTTTCTATCTAAAATGATAACATTTGTAGCTACACAGGCTTCACTATCTTTGGCTTGGAGAATGGAGCAACCAGGGGTCAAACCACCAACCTTAGTCATCATAACTGAGTCCAGCGTATTTGTCAGGATTGTAACTGTGACTGATTTTGTGCCCTGGCTGAACTAACCATTTCTGGCATCCACACAAACCTTTGGCATCGAGACTTGCAGCGCGATGCGTGGTGTCAAACTTCCACCTCCTGAAGTAAGGCCCCGCCCCCTCCAGACTGGCGTGACGCCGCAGTTTGGAGAAGAAATGCAGAACTGAAGCTTGGCCCACAGTTTGACTCGTCTCGCTCTCGGCCTCTCCCCTGTCGCCAATAGCCTCCATCTGGCAGAAGAGACGAGGAGGGGGGAATGGAGGACGGGGAGGGTGGTGGTGACACATTAAGGAGGAGCTGAAGCGGGCGAGCTAAGATGGATTGTGATAGGCAGAGGCAAAGTCCTCGGGGGACAGCAGTTTGTCATTTTGTCACTGAGTAGCAGTGATGACTGATGTCAAAGCGCATCAGCAGCTTTCAGCGCCCGTGGCAGCTGATTTTCACAGCTCTGTTAATGTTTGATGAAAGCAGATGAATCTGCACTGAATTGTACACTGTATTCCTGCCTTTTACTGAATGCAGGCTTAATAGGAAATTTTAAGACTTTTGTTCTCAGTGGGAGGTGAATAAAAGTCAACTCACTGTCTGAGAGCGCGTGTGCTGTGGTTTCATGGCTGATAAGGACTGCCTGGGCCCCTCGTCCAGGATGACGGAGTGGTGTCGGTCTCCTGGCAGACCCCCGCTGAGGCTCTGGCCCATCCAGTCAGAGACTCTCTTCTTAGCGGGCTTGGGAGAAAGAATTGAATCGCATGTTATCCTTGAGAGAGTCTGCTCCAGTGACTGAACAATGTGTGATTTCAAGCATACCTGGTAGATGGTGAGGGGTAGCTTGGGAGCTGCTGTCTCACTGATGTTTATGGTGCTGCTCTCTGTTGAGTCGCACTCCATGATGGTGAGTATTTTTAAGTCACATGGTGCCGGAGGCAGGTGAAGGTGAGTCAGCCGGGCCTTTTTCAGGTGGTGGAAGTCTCCTTCGGTCAGGGTGTACCTGAACGTAAAGATTAAGCACCTGAGCTCATGGCATCAAATGGCTTATCTGAATGATAAAAAAATCCCAAGCTCAGTTGAGCTGTACCTGCGTCCTTTGTCCTGAGTCGTCTTCTCCTGTTCATAAAGTGCAGACTCATTGAAGGAGACTCTGCGGCCCGTAGACCCGGTGGAGATGAATCGTTCTGACTCTCCATCGTGACAGCTCGATGCTGAGAGGGCATCTGATTCATCTAGACGAATAGTGATTTCTGAGTGACAAAGACAACAAGGACGCAGCAAGGGAGAGGAATAATGGAGTTATTGACGACAGCAGACCGAAAGAAAAAACAAGAACGTGAAAAATGTACACAGCTCTGACCTTGCGTGGGCTGAGAATCCTCAGCATAAGTGGTGTTTGTCTTCTCAGGGTCATCGCTCGCTCTGAAAGAGGCAGATGAGTTTTACTCAGATCTCTCTCGTAGAAGCAAAAACGCAGCGTCACCTCGCAGCTTTCCATTTCATTTTCAGCTTTAATCCACGGCGGTCATAATCACATTGGCCCCTGTAATCCCCGAGTGCCGTTGAGGCGAGCCTGACCTGCTAGTCCCCACACAGTGTGTCACTTTGCAAGGTAGTGCTCACCTGGAGTAGCGTCGCCCACCCATGCAGCAGCGGTGACAGAAGAGGAGCAGGAGGGAGAGCAGGACCAGCATCCCCCCGGCGAAAACGCTCAGCAGCACCAACAGCAGGACATAGTTCTCTACCTGACCGGCCGACACCGGCACATCCTGATGGGAGGCAATCGTGAAAAGAGGTTGGCACGTTTGGTCAAACCTTTATTCATTTCAGAGGTGAATTCAGCCATAACATCTTGCTTATATTAATCAAATAGTGAAAAATATTTTTTTAATCAATAAATTAAGCTTTGTATAAAAAATTTTATTTATATAAATAAAATTACACCTGTTCAACTGCTTGGACGACTAGATATTTGCATTATCAATCACATGGAAGCAACTCTTAGGCATGCGGCTGTTGTCAAAATGATCTGATGAAGTTCAAACTGAACATCAGAATAAAGAAGCAGGGCGATTTAAGTGGCCGTCGTAGCTGCTGGGGCCAGACTGCTGATCTACTGATTTTTTTTTTTTTTTCCCACATGATCTAGAGTTTACAGAAAATGTTTCTAAAAAGAGAAAATATCCAACGAGCATGGCCAGATTGATTTGAACTGGCAGGAAATACTCAAATACCCCCTCATTACAACCAAGCTGTGCACAAGAGCATCTCTAAACACGTCATAGCAGCAGAAGACCACAGCAGGTTCCCCTCCTGTCTGCTGAGAATGGGAAACTAAAGCTACAGCTCACATGGACTTCCTGATGGTAGGGTCAGAATTTGGTGCAAACCACATGAAAGCATAAGCCTTTTATCAACAGCTCATGTTGCTGGTGATGTAATACTGTGGGGGATATTTTTATCCAATGAGCACCTGAGTGTTGCTGATCAAGTCCATCTCTTCATGACCACAGTGTTTCCATCTTCTGATGGCTTCTTCCAGCAGGATAACACACCATGTCACAAAGACTCAGAGGGATCTTTAACATGTGTATGGCAAATGTGTTAACATTTACACCATGGACCCACTTTATATACATCACAGTGTAATATTTAAAAGGACCATTCCACATAATGAATAGCTTTACATTTGAAACCTAAGACAATTTCCTTGTGATATTTCTGATCATAAGAGTTTTTGGAGGCAGTGTAACAACAAACTTATGACACCATAATGAAAGGGTCATTTTTTTTTTATTTTTTAGCATGCCATTGATTTCTTAGTCTCAATCTGAACTGAAACTCATCAGTAGTGTGCATGTCTATTACAGCTGAGACTGAAGAAGATGACAAAGCACACAGGAAGGCTGGGGTCACTTTACCGACTCCTGGTTTAATCCAGTGACCTGTTTAATTCACCTCATTGTTTATTAACAAATATTAAAGACAAGTGCAAATGGAAAAGCAGTGTTAATCAAATACCAATGAAACAGTAACACAAAGCTATTTTTGTACTTCAAGAAAAAAAAGTGTTACTGCTGACAGTAACAAGTTTAAAAATCTGAATTTCTCCCTTTTTAAGAATACAAAATGTCTCACTAAAAACCTGTCAAACTGGTACTCTCTGTACTCTTCTCCCATTTGGGTTGCGCAACATCAAATTAATCTGCACCGCTTGTATTCACATGGCATAGCTGGAGCTCATAACTCCTTCCTTCAGAAGCACAATAAAGGCACAAGCTTACATGCAGTATCTCTGTTGTTACGTTGTGTTGCAGTGAACTGGTGGCTGCACAGTTCAGTAATTGATTTTTCTCCCCTTGAGCTTCACAGCACTGAGGGATCTCTCTCTCTCTCTGTGGCATTAGGCGGTCAGCTAAGCGCTGTAATATTTAATGAGTGGAATTAACACTGAAAGACTCTCTTAAGTCCCTCACAGTGATTCTTATCCAGACGCACGGTCGTGTACATCCGCTTTCTTCTGATTAATACTCTCTGTCTTGGCTGAGAGAGCCCGTGGATGCTAATCGAAACGTCAGCGAGACCCTTAATTCAATTTCCCAGCTCTTCTCAATGAAGGGGAAATGAGGCCTCTGCAGGCTAAAAATGGAAATCGGAGGAGGAAGAGGAGGAGGATGCCAACGCACATGAGCAATCCCCACACCGCACTAAGACTTTCCTGGCTCTTCTTCCGATGTCAGCTTCAAAAAGCAGGGAAAATAATTGGTTTCTCTTTCCCCCCCGCATCACATGCAGAATATTCATCTGCTGCAAGACTTTGTGTTTTTTAATTCAGCATGAAAGTGTGACAGGCAGCCATTATGGAGCTTTAGAGTTAACTGTGAGGTGGAGAGGCTCCAACTTTTAGATGATGACCTTAATAGGAGCAGCAGCAAGGTTATTAAAGCAAACCCGAAGCCTGCTGCTGCCTATTTAAAGTTGTTGTCAGAAGAGCGAGCCAAACCCCAAATATATCCAGTTTACTCTGAACATGAGGCAAAGAAAAGCAGCGGCCTGTTAGAAAACGGCGTGTGCACGTTTGAAAAGAGCAAAAACAGCTGATTTTCACTGCCTCCACTATGATCGCAGAGGTTCTTCTGTGCGAGCCTCAATCAGTCTCAGTCAGCTTTAATCACAGGCTCAGTCTAACGTCATTATCTGCTTATTAAACCAGAAAGGGCTGATGTGTCAGAGCAGGGCAAAACACTCTTTCTCCCATCAGTGAGTTTAGACCCTTTTAGGGTCCAAACTCCTAAAAATAACTATAGTAATAAAGTAGTAATAATAATGTATTTTAGTGATATTTTCTAATGTCTTCTAATGTTATATTTGCCAACTCGTCCACTGCAGACAGGAGAGAGTGAAAACTATCTTTTATGTCACACAGAGGCTCGACCTGTCTGCCAGTATCTCGCTAGTTGCCAGGAAAGAACAAAAGCTACTTTATTTTTCAGTTTGTTAAAGATTTCAGTTCCTATTCTGATCAAATTCGGCTTCAGTGTTTATTAACAGTACAGCTCCAGATCCAGGTGACAGGAAGTCAAGAGGATGTTACCTGTCTATGTCCAGCAGCAGCCTGTATTCAGTTCAAATATTGCTTTAAATTGATACGGATCAGTTTATGCCTTTTATTTACTGTAACATTTAACTTCTGGATGACAAAATCTGAGAGAGGAGGACAGAGAGGGAGAGAGAGCAGTATGAAGACAGCAGAGAGAGAGAGAGAGAGCAAAAAGAAACCGGTAAGAGTGGACGTGTAGTCAAGGTCAGCAAAAATGATGCAGCTGTAGCTTCTGTTTCGCCGTTATCAGTGATGATGGTTTCACATAACTAAGCAGTGTGTTACAGTGTGCTATAATGACATCAAAAATGGATCCCCAACCTGCACTTATAATAATCATCATCAGATTATTTTGTAGTTGAATACAATGTTTGTGTGTGATTGTGGAATGAAGGAGAGAGAGGACAGCGCGATTGTACATGAGCAGGAAGAACCAGTGCTTTCCAGCAGCACACTGAAAAATAACAGATTCATTGATATGAACTGTAGGGCCTGACGGGATTCGTACCACTGTAAACATGAAGTAAACAGGATGTAAACTGCATTGATGTCACAGACTTCACATCTGTTCTCGGCTCTTGGATTTGGGATACACGATCATGCTCTGTGCTGAATCTGCATAATAAAGGGAGGGTGTGTATGAATTAAAAACTTTAACGTAAAGGCAGCTCTCTTACCAGTTTGCTTGTTGTCCGGATGTACTCTCTTTGTCTAATAATGCTACTTTAAGTGCTTAATGGTTTGGTTGACTACCTCCACGTGGTTAAGATACTGAAGAAATGCTGTGAATGTTTCTCCTTTCTCTTCACAAGTTGCTCTTTACTTTGGAAAGTTCTGGTCAACATGATTGAGCCTTTGACTGAGGATTGATAACTGAGGCACTGACATTATGACTGAAACTTTGGACCTAGGTTCGCCCCTGCTTTCTCCCCACTTTTTTCTTTTTCTACTCAACCTCAATACCGCCACAGGTCAAAACACGATGATCTTAAAGCTCTGTTACGTAACAGCACATGTTTACATTCACGACACGCTGCAGCCGAAGCCTTTGGAGGAATATAGTAGCCTACATCATGTCCGAAGCTGCGTGCGTATCTGCAGCTCCACTGCAGTGTATTTGATAAGTGCACACCTTGACAACTCAGAGAGAATTTGTCAGAGCTTCTGTAGGTTATTGAAACCTGATGGGTTTTTTTTTTTTTTTTTTTTTACAGGCTCAGCCAAACAGCAGGAGCAACACAATCAATCAGCCCGAGGCCTCACGTAAGTCTTCGGGCCTCGTTTCCAGCGCGCTCTCTCGCCAGTCAGTTTTAACTGTCCAATAATCGCCACCAGCTCAGATATCCCCTCCTGTCCTCCTGAGACTACATGGAAAACAAAGCCAGCAGCACAGTCCTATTCTGATCGTTTTTGGCTACAGATCAGGCTGCCTTCCACTAATGCGCCACCTGGGATATAATACCTATTCCTGGAACTGTTTCTGTGTGTGTGTGTGTGTGTGTGTGTGTGTGTGTGTGTGTGTCTGTGTGTCTGTCTGTCTGTCTGTGTGTGTGTGTGTGTGTGTGTGTGTGTGTGTGTGTGTGTGTGTGTGTGTGTGTGTGTGTGTGTGTGTGTGTGTGTGTGTGTGTGTGTGTGTGTGTGTGTGTCTTTAAGCTTCTGTTTGCCTTTCTCATTGTCCTTTTTTTTAAACGTGCAGTTTGATATGTTCAAACAAGGTGCGTTCATCATACACCAGGTTTCAGATACTAGCTCATTGAGGTGGGCGGATCGATAAATATGATAGTATCGATACCAGTGCTGGTGTTGGTATCGGATCAATACTAGCACAACATGCTTTAGTGATTCATCAAATCATGACACACTGCTCTCCCCTACATAAGCTGTCTTTATAAGTTGAAAGCATTGGTGTCAGTAATATTGCCCCTGTGGTTTGTTTGGTATTAGATCGATACTGAAATTTGCCGAGCACAGCACCAGTGGACGCACTGACCAGTTTGTGTCAAAGGTGTTGACAGTACTCACAGTGGAGCTCTCAGTCAGAGTTGTCAGAACAGGCAGATCATTGCTCATGGTAAAGGTCGGTGTGAGTGAACCCTGCAGAGGATGAGAAAGTGAAGAATGTCACACACTGAGCTGACGCTTCTTACTAGACAGCAACACAATTCCTGTTATGTTATGCTGAAAAGTCTTAAGTGCAAACAGTGTGATCACTGGTAAGATGCACAGTCGTTTTCTCGTGGTCATCGAATCCAGAACTAAGCCGGTGTGGAAAGATCCCACAAGACTGGACTGAAACAATCATTTAGGCTGGGAATTTAACTCCATTGCAGGGTGCTCTGATCACGCAACTTTTATAATACTGGTATACACCCCGAACACTGAAACGGGTTAGTTATCGAGACTGCAAAATAAAAATATTTGGGACTGGCTAGCCTGTCGGCCAAGGAGTTTTAAAGATATGCTAAGGATATGAAAATGTCAAAGCACTCACTAATCATAACATTTACAAATAAACAGTGCATAAAGTCTTGAGTAACGCCTTATTTCTTTGCACATTGTTTGTTCCCATTTCAGCTGAAAACTTGCCATATCTCAGCATGGTCTGCAGAGTGTCATTAAAACATGTGAGGAAACTGGACAATTGGAGGACAAACGAAGAAGTTGCAGGACTGCAAAACTATCTACAGCAGATAAACAATGTCTGAAAGTCATGTCCTTAAGAAATGAGAAAACAAAATCCAGCAAACACATGACACAGGACCTCAAAGATGCATCTGATCCTTCAGTTGATCCATCAACTGTTCACTGAAGCTTCATCAGAATGGAAACTGTTGTCACTTAGTGTGGAGGAGGTCAGGAGATGGGTAAAGCAAGTAGGGGGTCGGATCCTACACCAGCTACTGCTTCAGTCTGTTTCAGTATATTGCTGCACCTATTTCCCATTTTCATACCAAAACCAAAAGAAATGAAGGGTGACTCAAGACTTTTACACAGTAGGACAAGCCTCTGAGCCACATAACTCTACTTTATAACCATCAAAAACACCTGAGAGAGCCACAGCATTGTACGGTGTGACGTGCTCATGTTTTACAGTCAGCATATGGCAGAGTTTATTTTAAATACCACATACATCAGTGCTGTAAAATATTAATGAGAATACCCAGAGAGTATTAATGCACAACTGAAAATAGTACCCGACAAATGGACCATTTAAAACCACTATTGTAATTCTGTCTCGCGGAACTCACAACTTATGTGTCATCACATCTCACTTGCACGCACAGATGTACTCGCAGCCGTACTTTTACCACAGGATGTTATTTGTTGTCATGTCCACATCAAATGAAAGACAATTTGAGAATGACACAGCAGCAATGTGCAGCTACATCTTCATATCATTAGGGTGATGATTGTTACTCATTGCCTGGAAATAATTTGGGGATGCGTGTGCGGGCTGATGGTTTGGCAGAGAACCTGATAGTCCTGCTTTAATGTCTTTATAAGATGAAGATGCACACCACGGCTACAGTGCATTTGTGGTGTGTCACGCCATCAGAGCTGTTTCTGAAAGCTGGCATTTTAAGAATTTGAGCCGGACTTTGTGGTAATTATAGATAAATGGCACACGGTGGGGTTTTAAGGCGGCAAAGGAATCCAAAAGTGAGGTTTCTGAGGAAACTGAAAAGATGAAAAATATGGAAATCTACAGAGTTCAATATTGCTAAAAACCCTGGCTCCGGTGCTTGATGCTGCAGACTTTTAGGCTAGAAAATGCACTCCAGCAGAATCTTCTTTTGAATTCCTCCTGGAGCTCATCCACACCCCTCAAACTTGAAATACACTGGTTAGTAATGAAGGCTGTCTGCATACCAGCAGCCACAGATCATGGAGATAACATGAATTCATCAGACTTTAATAACCTCCAAAAACAAGTCAGCTGAGCTGGATATTGCAAAACTGGAGTAATTCCCCTTTAACATCCCCAAGAATGTAAGCCTGACAGTTGACTGGGTCGACTGCTTTGCTGAGATTTGCTGACATCCACCGAAATGGCACAAAACCCCTCACAACTGTCTCTCAGCTAAAGCTCCCAAACATCTGCTCACATCTGGGTAACTAACCTCTCCTGCAGAAAGGTGCGAGCAAAGGGAGAGGAGCTGACACCCCATTAATATTTACACAGAGTTCAGCTTGTGTAACATCGGCTCAAGACCGCATTCTTCACACATGCTGATAACACCGCCGCACATTCCCTCACCATGTGAGAGCCATATTTTATGTAAGAGCTCATACAAACCAACAAGCTCAAGGTAACTATGATGTGAGCGCAGCTCTGAATTGAGGCGAGAACCACACAGAGACACACACGGCCCATTCTTCTGCTGTCGAATTATCTTCAGTGAACGCTTGGCATTTGTCAAAATGTGCGTGAGAGCGGTCGGGGTATGCTGTGGGGACCTTAATAACTGGTGTGGCCAAAAAAGCAGATCCCCATATCAGACGTGAGGATATCATCTCAGGAAAACACAATTTTGAGATGGAATGAGGTTAAAGTGGGCATTTAATGGTGTGTGTGTGTGTGTGTGTGTGTGTGTGTGTGTGTGTGTGTGTGTGTGTGTGTGTGTGTGTGTGTGTGTGTGTGTGTGTGTGTGTGTGTGTGTGTGTGTGTGTGTGTGTGCTGTGTGTGTGTGTGTGTGTGTGTGTGTGTGTGTGTGTGTGTGTGTGTGTGTCTTGGAGGGTTTCCACCACGCTGGGATCAGGCAAAACCAGAACAGATAATTAATTAGATTAATTATAACTCCAGATGTTTTTTTGGAAACCATCTGTCTTCTTTCTGCTGATCACGTAACAGGCAGTCATAAACTTTGGATGATGGTTTTAAAATGTATCCTTGAAGGCACTCTTACATTCTCTGTGTATTCAGTTATTACATCCAGACAAAGCCACGGGGGCTCTTTTAAACTAATTTCACAAATTAAGTCAAGTCTAGTTATTAACATATTTATTAAAATACTGGACTGCTTGAGTTTTAGAAGCTGGACAGACCGTGAATCTCCAGTCAGGCTTGGAAAATGTCATTATTGTTATTATTATCATGATCTTTTAAAAAATAATTTTCAGTACTATAGTACTGGTAATTGTAACCTAATTGTAACCTAGTAGCAGTGCATCAGCTTCACCATCATTTTGTCGGTAAATACTGAAGCTGAAGTTTAAAACACTGACCCCGACTGGTGGCAAAAAATATAGCCTAATCCAACGCGTGCGTGCGTGCGTGCGCGCGCGTGTTAGTCCCAGGGTCTGAAGTCATGTTAGAATCTAAAATCATCTCTGACGACGTCTTGGTGTACTTTATGTCACGGTAATGGAGCGGATGGTGTCACTTTTATAAATACTGTCCAGACTAAGGAGGAAGGGGGGCGGGTAATGGATGTCAGTCTGACGTGTGACTGCACGATGATGTGCTCCAGATGTGATGCATCTTACGGTCTATACAGGCGTTGTTGACGGTGCTTCCCTCCGCTCTGTGGGGCCCGACTACAGCGATCCGCTGCAGCCGGCGGCGCTCAGCAGCCTCAGCATCAGCAGCAGCAGCAGCAGCCTGGGCAGCATCTTCCCCTCTCCTCCGAAAACCCGCGAATCAGGACAGCCCCATATCTCTGCGACGTCTGATCTCAGCCTGCGGGGAATAAATCACGATTAGTCACCCAGGAGCCTTCATGTGCCGGACACGCTGGAGTGTGGGGGGCTCAGCTGAGGACCCCCGCCCGCGCCTCAGACATGCCCCAATAAATCAGATGCTGCGATTATCTAGAGTCGGCTGTGTCACCTATCCCACCTATTACATAATGAAATAGTACCACATTAAACCGTGAGCACTGCTGTAGGTCCGTGTAACCTGATCAGTGTGTGTGTGTGTGTGTGTGTGTGAGGCGCAAGGATCGGACTCACCCGGCTGTAGACTCCGTTTGAAGCGGTCCACCGGCAGCCTGCCCCGTCTGCATACTTTAATTTGGGCTTCAAATAAAGACTAGTTATGAATGAAGCCACACTCGATTAGACACACCCACCGCCCGCTCCCGACGCACCACGTGACTGGCACTGACGACGACGGTGGTGGTGATGGTGGTGATGATGCGAGATGGAGGAGAAAACCCGTCCTCATTCACACCAGCTGCTCATGAATGGTATCTACTGAGAGGGGAAGGGAGGGAGGGAGGAGGGGGGCAGTGATTATCGGAGCCATATATATATCGATGCAGATATTTATATAAGTCACTGAAATATGCCCAAGTTTCCCTTTTTGCAGTGTTTGAGTCTGTGTCCTATAGCAGGAGCAGACGGATCTCCTTAAAACGTTTTTTTGTAATCTCATGTTTGGCCACGTGGTGGCAGCGTTGCACTGCTGTTTTTTCAATGTTTTGTTTGACTTAATTCATTTTAATTTGTTTTGTTTGTTTCTGTTTGGGTTTTGTTGTTGTTGTTTTGGGGGGTTTGTTTTGTTTTTGTTTTTTTGGTTTGCAGAAATAAAAACTGGAAGATCTGCTTGCAGGTTTTATCCAGATGGTCCAGGGAAAAAAACAGCTAAATAAAGCTTCACTAATTCAATAGAGTTAGTCCATCTAAAATTATTTGCCAGTGAAAGCTGCTGCACATTTGGATTCTAGTGAGGATGCTTTTCTGCAGAAAGAATTTCTCTGCCCTCCTTTTCATGTTGCTCTTAATCTGTGATGTTTATTGTTTGGGTGCATTTTGCTAAATATGGCTAAGTTAACCCACCTCCGTAAGAGTGCTTGCAAATGCTTTAAATCCTTCTGCTAGTTTAAGGTTTTGTTGTTTACATGACACTTATTTTTATTGTTGTGTTTGTCTCTGTTTTCGCATCATACAGGCTACAAACTGCGTATTGCATCTGCACCCACAATGGAATCCACAGTTTGCAGCTCTAACCTCTGCAGTGTGCACTCCTGCATGATGTTTTGCACAAACAGAAAATGCCTCAGCACCAAAATGAATAGACGTGTAATCTGTGCCTCTATGAAAACAGGAAACAGGGGGGCACTTAGACATCCGAAGAGCTATTTTTGGGTTGTTGTTGGGTTTGTTTCACCCGCCTCTCCGAAAACTTTAGAGAACTGGCTCAAAGCTGAGCGACAAAAATAACCACACGTGACAAGTGATTTAATTCAACTTGGGAAATCAGTTCAGGGTGACTGAAATCACCAAAATGTATTTATTCAGTGGAGGTACGCATTAATGTGTTGGGCACAGGAAACTGTGACGATGTCCTCTGCCACTGGTGACTAAGCTGCTACGGTCTTAAACATGTTCTCTCTTTTGCTCCAGGTCACTTTTTTGGAATATATTAATCGCCTCAATCCCTTTTTCCATTAACAAGAACCTAATTACTCAAAAAGCCAGAGAGAGCTCTTCCCTTGAAATGTAAATACACTTTTCATTATATACAATGAGGCACAGTGGATAAGGCCAGATAACCCTAATTATATGGAGAGACTTATCATGGGCATGAATTATGAGTTTTTCTTATTAAAATAAGAAAAATGTATAACTTTCTCTGCTGGATATGAGAGTATCCTGATAAATAAAGAATAAGACAGCAGACATTTTAAAGCAGTTCCACAGTTGGAACAGCATCTAAAATTATTGCACAAAAGAGGAAATTCTACTTTTTTTTTTTAGATGTTTTCCACATATCAAAGCTGTTAAAGTATTACTCAGAGGACGTGACAGATCTCAGAGGAAATGGCACATGTGGAGTGCTATCTTTGTAACATGGTGATTGTTTTGGATAATAATTAATGAACTGTATTAAAGTTGCACAAGTAGGGAAGAAAACTGAATATAGCAAAGTGGCTCAGTGCCAGATCTGTAACACTGGCCTTTGAGTAAAATGTGTTAGACAACTTTGGATTTTATAGCTTTTTTAGTTCTATCTCTAATCTGTATTACGTCTCATTTCAAAGGTTACACTGTCACCATTTACACATGATCACAGTACACTGGAACTGACTTGCCTCTCAGTAAGCGTGGGTGTGCTTAAAGGAAACTAAGGCATATGTTAATAAATGCTTTGGAAAGGTGGAGCTACAAATCAACAAAGACTCAATGGTTTTAAACCAGGTCTGCTCAGTGGATGGTGTTTTATGATTCTGCTTGTCACTTTTGTTCTTGTAGTTTTAATAGTTATTTCTTAGCATCTTAATCGGCTGAACTCCTTGATCTTATTTTGCTGTGTCATAAAACGGCAACAACATATAAATGAAACAAACAGTAGTGCCCTCTTTCTTTATTGCGTTCTTATTAGTGGCGTCTAAAAGCTACATTCCATCTAGATTTTCTCAGCTGATTGGTGAGGTCTTTGTTAAAATATTACAGATAAAATTCTTCATATAGGACTGTTTTATCAAAAAAAATAAATAAAAAAAACAATTCCAGGAACTACAAGGGGTAAAACAGCCTGCCAGGGAACTGAAACATCTGGGAAATGATGCCAGGAGAGGCTGTGTTGGGGTGGGAGGAATGAGAAAGAGAGGATGGACGCAGTGTGTGTGCGTGTGTGTGTGCGCTTGTGTGTGTGTGTGTGTGTGTGTTCCTGGAGGGCTGACGTCAGAGCTGCGTCTGTGCATGCTCCGAAGAGCAGGACATCCTGTGGAATTGTTTTCTGTGAGGCCTGAAGAATGTAAAGCAGCGGCCTCTCTCATCTCACTCCTCTCAGCAAAGTGCTGGAGCGAACGGAGAGATAAACGAGGAAGAAAAAGAGAAGGAGGAGGAGAACACAATCTCCAAAGGGAGGTCAGATCCTTCATGAAAATATCACTGGAACATGAAGTTCAGGGAGTTATTTAAAGGAGAAAAGATCAGGGAGAGGTCAGCATGGGATTCCTTCTAAATTCCAGTGAAGTCAGCAGCGGTTAAAAAACTGGTTTTCCTGTGCATAAACTTCTCGTATCAGTCATATAAGGCACAGAGAGAGCTCGGTAACTGCTGAAACAGCTATGCAAAGGAAACCAGAGGAGAACAGCAAGGGATGCTGAGGTTTTTCAGGCAGAAAAGACATGATGAAACAAGCTCTGCATGTCTGCGTTTGGGAGAGAGGTGAGTGAGGGTGTGAGGTGATGCAGGTCATGTGGAACTGCAGTGACGCAGGCTGTAAAACGGGGGTGCTGTGGGTATGGCTATTTTTAGCCACCGTGAGGAGACACATATGAGCTCCATTTCTCTTCACTCCTCGGCCTCATACGTCACTTTACTCCAAGCCAGTCCACTCGGCTGTGCATCACATGACAGGTGCAGCCTCAAATACTCCTCCTGACCAGACCAGACATGAGACCCGAATATTAAACAGGTCGGGTATTCTCTGTGAGGGCCCCATCCCACTGACTGAACTGTGAAATTCTACATCATTGTTAAATGCATGATGCTAGGGAACACCATGTGCTGATGGCAGGTGGAGAAACAGAAAAATAAATGGCTGATTATCCCTGTATGATGTATGTTCTTAACCTAAGATCAGATTCTTGGAGGCTCTTACTCTATAGTCTGACATACCTCAGGAGGTAGAGCAGGTCATCCACTAATTGAAAGGTTGGTGGTTTGATCCCTGACTGCTCCAGACTATGTGCCAAAGTATCCCTACGCAACATACCGAACCCAAGTAGATCTCTGATGTGCTCATCAGACTATAGATGTGTGAAATGAATGTCAGATAGAAAACACTTCGGTGTAGAAAAAGTCCCTGTATGAATGGGTGAATGAGGCATGTTGTATAAAATGTCTCGAGTGCTTCTGCAGAGTAGAAAAGCACTACGTAAGAACCAGTCTGCTTACCATTTCTCTCAAAGCTTTCTATTCTCAGAAAAATATATATTTTTAAAACTTTAGAAAAGTTGTTAGGGATACTTTTGATTATGCTCATGTTTTAATCAGCTAAGAGTTTCATTAAAGTTCACAGCTTTTCATGAATCCACATGTTTGACTCCACTGCATGTCCGTGAGGATTTTCTGTGCCTTTCATGCTGTAGGAGCTTCCAGCTCATTAAAGGTTTTGCATAAAAATAGGCGACGCTGCTTTCATGCCAAGGAGTGGGTGTTTAACATAATAATGTCACCTCCTTAGAGGGATGCAGTGTCATCGCGGGGGGTCAAAACTAACCCCCCTGCCGGTACAGAAGCATCTCTGGTATAATCTTTTAATAACGTGAATAATCCCCAGAGTTTAAATCTTAGGAATTACTACAGTCGGATGTTTTTTTGTGATTCTGTACAAAATGTGCAGTGCGGATTGCATCATTTATGAATGGCGAGTTGGGTGAAAAAAAGCAGGGTGGAGCCACGTGAAGCAGAGCTCCTTCAGATTGGGCAGTACAGCCTTCGTAGTCTTGTGTCCCTCTCCGATTGGTTGTGATGCGAAGTGGGCGGGGCTCGGCCTGCCAGGGGTCGGGGTGTATTTTCACGCTGGAGGAGTGGAGCTGCGCTTGTCAGAGACAGAAAGAGGAACTGGTGTGAAGTCTGCGGCTTGTCGTGGTTTCAGGGATGCTTCACATCGAGGAGCAGTGACGACCTGAGCACAGGAGCCCCGCAGCGCCTCGCTTCAGGTGATCCCAACGGCCAGAGCCCGAATTCAAAGCAGCCAGTGTTCGTGAATGGAGCAGCAGCAGCGGGGTCTCTGTAGCGTCACCGCCTTCCAGTGTGCAAGCCGCGGGGCCGGGGTCTCCAGCGGCCAGCCCTCCATGCGTCTGTGCATCACCTCCACGGCCGGCAGCCCGGTGGAGCTGACCGTCCCCCGGGGGGAGACCGTGGAGGCCCTGAAAGCGCGCATCTCCCAGAAACTCAGACTGCACACGGACAGGATCGTACTCCTGCATAAAGACAGGTGAGTTGTTGCTTTACCCTGCATCCTGTGCACTTCCGGGAGTTTAGGTAAAGCAATTACGTTTAATCCGCGTATTTTATGCGTATGTGGGTTGTTGTTGTTTTTTGCTGGTTTGACCCATTAAAGCTGATTTATGTATTATGAATTAGGCACCTGACTGCAGGGACGCTCCTGGACCAGGGTGTAACAGATGGCAGCAAACTGACCCTGGTCCCAGTCATTGAAGCTGGTTTACTGGTACGTAAACTAATGCACATCTTAGCCTGGCTGCTCTGTAACTTTGCCGCACACATGTAATCACACTGTTTACTATATTGTGCTGCACAGTGCTCGACTGCCAGGGCTGAAAGGACTGTGATGGATGTGTTGGAAAGTTTAACAGAAGTCCAGGTGAGCATTTTAATTCTCTGTCTCACTGTATGCTTTAAGTAAACACTAGAAACTACAGTTTGCATGTAATAATATTGCTATTGTATTATTTCATGCACTCATTTCGTTAAATACAGCCTATTAGTTCTCAGTTGAACTCCATCTTGCCTTCCGACCTGCCTTTATTCTTCATGGCAGGAAACTCAGAGACTTTGGTTTATATTAACATGATAGCACCACACAGATACATCCATGAACTGAATCTCCTGTGCCACCACATCCTAAAGGTGGTCTACTGGATTGTAATCAGGTGCCTGTGGAGGCCATTAGAGAGCAGTTCAAAAAACCAGAATGAGATAATTTAAGCTTTGATGTGTTATCCTGCTGGAAGCAGCCATCAGAACGTGCTACACTGGTAGTTATAAAGGGATTGACGTGGTCAGCAACAATACTCAGGGTTTTAAGGGTGCTAATAAGGGTTTGCCCCTCACACCATTGCATCACCAGCAGCCTGAACTATTGATACAAAGCAGGATGGATCCATGTTTTCCTGTAGTTTGCACCTAATTCCTTCTCTAACAGCTGAAATCGAGGCAACGTTTCTCCATTCTTCTGTTGTCCAGTCTTGGTGAGCCCGTGAGATCTGTAGCCTCAGTTTCCTGTTTTTAGCTGACAGGAGAGCCACCCAGTGTGGTTTTCTGTTACCATAGCCCATCTACTTCAAGGTTCGACGTGTTGTGCTTTCAGAGCCTATCTTCTGCATACCTTGGTTGTAACAAGTGGTTATTTGAGTTCCTGTTGCCTTCCTATCAGCTTGACGCAGTAAACAAGTCTTTTTTTGCTTTTCCTTTCTTCCGCACTGATGCTCGTCTTGACCATGCCTACATGCCTAAATGTGTTAAGTCGCTGTTGAGTGATTGTCTGATTACATACTTGCATTAACAAGTCACAGACAGGTGTGCCTAACAAAGTGGGTGGTGGGTGTACAGTCTGTGGTAGAAACCAGTTGAATGCATGAATGAGGCGGAGAAATAATTTTCCCTTTTAGGAATTCAAACTGTGCGCTAGTGTATTTTTTTCCAGTTCATATTTAAGTTAAGTCAGATTTAAGTGATGCTGTTTAAGATACATTACTCACCCTATTAAAAAATCAATCAATCAATAAATACTCGTCTAAAGACCAAGTTTGGATGTGCATAGTTTTGGTTAGACACACGTCATTCAGTCGTTACAGCTGCAAGAGAAAAGGTTTGTGGACTCTGTAATTATCAGGATCTCCGTCTTACTTTTACTTTTTATTTCATTATTACTGTACTCGTAAAAAGAGGTCTGACCTGTACACACATAGAGTCCTAATAATAGCACAAAAACAACTGCACTTTTCTTGTCTGTACTGAACACAAGCAGCAAACATTCACAGACAGTCAGGGTGGAGAAATGTAATCATATCTGTCCATTTTTTTTGCAATATTAGAGTTTGGGAAAGAAGGGGTGGGGGTGAGACTTCAGGGGGAGGAATGCTGGAGCAGTCACCTGTTCCTCTTTCTACCCCCCAGTCCCTTCTTTACTTCCCTTTTTTTTTTTTTTATGTCTTTCTCATCACACCTCTGTTTCTCATACTTACTGTCTTTTCTCACAATATGCTGATATCTTTGTCCATCTGTTCTTTCTCTTCCTTCTTGTTCATGACATGTTGCTTCTTCTCTTTCTCTTTATTTATCATTTTCTCTTCCTCTTTCTCCTTTTGAACTTTCTTTTCCATCTTTTCCGGATCCTCTGCGTTGCAGCAGTATATTTTACATTCTAGTAAACTTTGAGCCACTTCCAACAAGCCTTTAATATGAAGTTTTAAAAAAATAAATAACTTTAGACAGCATATCTGGCCTTCATCTTGCACCCGTCCACCTCTTCAGATAATTTCTCACGCTTCTCTTTTTCCACATCCTGCGCTGTCCTGCTCTATATATCATCTTTGTGAGACAAGAGTTCACTTACTTTTCCCAGCCTGTGCTGTGAGTGATTGTTCAATAAAGATATATATTTTTATGTATCCTTTATTTAACCAGGTTAGGCCCACTGAGGTCAAAGATCCATTTTACAAGGGAGACTTTGCAACATAGATGCATAAAAACAAACATCGGATTCAATTAATGACATTAAAACATACATAGGTGAGGTAACCTTCATAATTTTTGTAGTTACCAAAGGCAATAATCCACACAGACACACACACTACACAGACTTTAAAGCTTTAATAAAAGTGTGGTGAAGCAAAGCGGCAAATTTACTATTTAAATTTATATCTCTGTGTAGGAGATTCCTCTGTAATCGGAGGTTACGTCATTGAAGCCATTCAAATTGACCCACATGAGAAATTCATGGGAAATATCAATGATAGGTTTTCTTTGTTATCAGTGTATTGTGGTTTCAGATAACTGTGCTGTAAAGTCATACCAGCAGGAGAAGAAGAGTGAAACTTTCCTGTCTGTCCCTGCAGATTAATGACTTCCTGTCTGGGCGCTCACCTCTGAACATTAACCTTGGAATCGGTGCCCACGTGATGTGTGTGGAGCTCCAGCTCTCGGCGCAGGACGTGAAGGAGCTGCAGCTGGACTCAAAGGCTCGCGGCAGCAGCGCGCAGATGGCCAGCAGCACGAACCATCCTCACTCTGCCTCGGCGTGGACCTCCACCACTGGACCTGCTACCTCATCAGCTTCACAGGCCTCATCTGCAACTCCATTCTCTGTTGACTCTTTATCCTCGTTTCAGTTTAACACTCAGGGACCCAGAACTTCACTGAACTCACAAAACCCTTCGGTTCCATCCAGTAGCATTCCTGCCACAAACTGCTGTAATCCCTCTTCTCTGCTTAATTCCCACTCTGAGCACGGATCTCCGCACACTCCTTCTCCTCCTTTGCCCTGTGGTTCTCCGCATCCAGGCTCTCCTCTGCGAGCAACTGCACCGGTCTGTTCAGCCGGTCTCATCAGCTCCAGCCCAGCACCCCTGAGCCCCACAGCAGCCTCGACCTTCACAGAGGTTAGCCACACACACTCTAACACAGAAGTCAGTGCCATCTAGTTAACGTGTAACCAAATTTTCACAATAGTCTTTTTGAATTTAAATTAGTGAGAAAAGAATATTTTATTACTCAGACTTATTCCTTAAGGTGGATATTTGTCCCTTACAGAGTAATGCTAATGCTTCATCCACTGCACAGCTGCCCAATCCTCCAGGAGCTGTCATAGAGAGTTTCGTGAGACACTCACCTGGCATCTTCTCTGGGACTTTCTCTGGTACGTCTGCTCTGGAGACTGCTCAGCAGTTTTTGTTTGGTCTGATTAACATAAACCAGTGATGTTTCCTAGTGTTCCAACATCTAATGAACTTTCTCTTTTGAATAGCTTTTTTTAGGATAAGGAGAGAAAAAAGTAATAATAACTCCTTTATTCCTCTCAGGCACCCTGGCCCCTTGCAGTCAGAGCGGTTTCAGTCATCCTCGACGTGGTGTCGCCATTATTCTCCAGATCCTCAACGACCTCCTCAAAGCCGCCTACCACCACCAGGGGGCTCCAGTTCCTCTTCCTCTACACCGCTGTCCTGCTCCAGGCGCTGAAGTCAGCCCGCTGCTCACAGCAGAAGAGCCCAGACCACCAGCGATGCAGAGGACAGAGGCCCTCTGCGGAGCTCCAGGTCAGCTCAAGCGAATATTATTTTGGAAACTTGGAGAGCATGTCATCATAACGTGCATGTAAATGCATGCAAATCCTGGGATAGTGTGCATTTTAGAAATCAGGACAGGGAAATGAAAACAAAAACAATAAAAAAGAGACTGTTTGAGGCCCCCAGAGAATAAAACACGCTCGTGTTTCCTCCCAGCTGAAATAAAACGAGTTTCTCTGCTGTGTCATATTTAGTCACGCAGCACTTGTGCAGCAGTTACACAGGCCTTTGTCAGTATAAAGACTATTACAGTCTTTACAGGCAGTGTTAATGACAGCTCATCCACGAGTGTTTACGCTTCTTTATTAGGCTCCGATTGTCTCGTGCTGACGGGGTTTCCTGTGGATTTCTATGTTTGGATTAGAGCTGAAAATATGAGGAAATCAAGCAGAACAATTGCTTCACAGCTTGTCTGTCAATCGCTTCTACGTAGTTAACTTTGAGGGTTTTGACAGGTGGAAGAACAAGACGAAGCATTTGACAGCTGCAGCTTTAGAAAATTCGACTGGTCGTATTTTTACTGCGTCAGAGAAACAAACTGATTCTGGGTCGGAGCTTCGGGAGGTCGTCTTGACCACGTCTGTATGTTATTGGCTGATTGGATATTTGCATTAATGAGCAGACATACAAATTAAGCCTGAGAAAGTGGCTTTTGAGTGTATTTCTTATGCAGTAATTAATGGCAGAGCACACCATAAACACCCATGGAGACCTTAGTTTTCTGTGCCTGATCGATTTCTTTCTTCTTCTCTGTAGGTGACATAGGCCACGAGGGTCCCGTCATACACTCGTCCACAGAGGAGAATCAAACACTGCACTGTAAGCTAGAGCACCTCCAGCTCCTGATGCACGAGAGGCGTCTACGCAGGAGGGCTCGCAAGACCTCGCACATCTCACAAAGCTCTCATCCGTACCAGAAGCGCCACCATCACCCCTAGTCTCTGAATGTAAAAAGACCCGCTCACTATGATAGATACCAGAGCTGACCTTGCCGTACAGGGCTATAAAAAAATGAGCCTTTGTTAGTATTTTTCTACTATCTGAAACTATACGTCTAAATGTTGTGGCTTTCTCTGTGTGATGTGTAATCTGAGTCTGTCCTTCAGTGACGGCAGCTGCGGCTGTTGCAGTATGTAGCACGTGTCACATAGATTTCCCTGTTGGTGTTTTACTCTATGTACTCTGATGCCTTAATTGTACATGTTTTGAATGTAAGACTGTGTTTCGTTCCATGCAAGCAATGTTTCTTGAAAATATCTTATTTATGAAATACAAAGAAGCAAAAAAATATGCAAATAATAAAGGGAAACAATAAAAAATCTGAAAGCGTTTATGAATGGAGCCTTTTCTTTTTACATGAAGAATATAATGTTGTCTTTGTCGTTTTGTAGATGAAAATGTCTCAGCCTTATTTTACTGAACATCCTTTCTGTTTGTTTGTCACAGCTAATCTTTTATCTATGATCAGGAGATATATGTGGTGAAGATGAATGATCTATTTCAATATTAAATGCTTAGATCCTTTCAAATACTATGTGCTCAATCATCCATAAGGCTAGGAACACCTGCAGTCAGCACATTGAATGGATGAGTGGTGAAATGTTTCTCCCACTGAAAAAACAGAGTCTGGATCAACAGAAGCAGCTTTCTAGGTTACTCTGTAACCTCTGTGCTTTGTTGCTTTTCATTATTAAGAGCCATATGAGTTTCAGAGAGGTGTTGCCATCTCTCTTAGTGGAGCAGAGGTTTCAAGAAAATCTAAGTGGTGCAGTAAAGCTGAGCGTTACGATCTAAGATATAATGAAATGTTGGTTCTCCTCGACAGTAAAAGCACAGGAAGTAGAAGCACTGATGTGCAGCCAACCAGCATTCTTTACACTTCTTCCATGACAACAGCTGAACACTTCAGATTGTTTCGGTGGGCCTTTAAAGACAAGCAAAGGGTCTAAAACGTGATGCTTGAGATACCAGAATTTGCATGCCTACCCTTAAGTTTCATCATGGAATCCTGGCACATCTTGTCGAACCTCTGGAACATTATTAATGCTGATCAGTTTGGCCTTGTACCTGACACCATCCCTTGCTTGAGATACCAGAATTTGCATGTATAACTATGTGTATTATTAATGCTATGACTCTTTAGAGGCACTCCAATGAGTACTCTGTGAAAAATGCCATAAACTAAAGCATTCGCCTCCCTGTAGCCAGCGTCTGAAGCTGAGCTCACAGGATGCAAATCACAGCGGCACAACATGAAACTGTTCGGGATGAGCTGAAACATCTGTGCCTGCTTTCGCTGCTGACGTGCAGACAAACACGAAGCCTTGCTCAGGTGTAGCCTGTGTGATCTGCAAGCTGAGAGCAGAAACAGGCGAGTGGAAGCTCTCTCGTTCGGCTATCAAACGACGATCAGCACACAGCTGGGTACTGCAGCACGAATGCTGGCGTTGTTTTCGGTGCAGCTCTGTTGATTGTGATCACTGAGTGTGCAGCTGCAGCAGCACGCCCAGCGCCACAGATCAGACAGCACAACGGCTGCTCGTCCTGAATCCTAAAGACCGCCTGTGCTGCAGATTCGGCGCTGCAGGCACAGTCGGCCATGATAGTGTAGCCTACACACTGCTGCCTGCCCGGATGAATTCGTTTTGGCGGTATCAATCCGATCATTTACAAGAAAGAGGATGAAACCCTTTCCCTGCACGCTGATCTATTCCTTTAAGCGCTGCAAGGACGCTGCAGATGACAGCTATGGGTTTTTGAGCCTCCTACACAGTCGTTCTTTTCTCTCTCTTTGCCTCCCCCACACACACCATTAAAACACACTGCATCGCTTAGACGTCCATGTGCAGATAAATCTTCCTCCCACACAGACAAACAGGACTTCGGCCCCACACACCTTACCGCCATCGTGACTCACGCAAACAAAGCACTAGAGGCTTGCAAAATAAACACAGTTGAATCATTTTCTCCGTTAACTACATATGAAAGCGACTTGCAGTTATGACTGGCATTCATCTGATTACACTCATTGTTTGTGTAATTGTGCTAGCACGCTGTTATTTTATTGTACTTGAAAACAAAGCATCTCTGGATTAATTATTAATCTGGTTTCTGTTTAAGACACAAATATACGCATACTTTCAGTTTAATGTCTTTGAAGGCCACTGGTAAGAGCACATTTTTAAATTTATATTTTTGGTTGCAAAGTCAAATCAGATACAAATTATTATTCAAATCAGAGTACGTTATTCTGTGCTGCTGGGGAAACTACTTGGAGATGAAAAGGCCCAGAAGTGACTGATGGGTTCAAGGTGAGGGTTGAGATTGCATCAGGGATCGGCTCTGAGGACCTCGTTTTTTGCGGGGAATACTGAGATACCAGGCAGGAGGACAGAGCAGCTTCGTGAAAGAGGAAATGCAGATAGGTTGTGTAATGGTGGAGAATGCTAAAGATAAGGTGAGGCGGAGGCAAATAATCCGTTGTGGCGACCCCTAAAGGCATCAGCCGAAAACGAAGAGGAATTAAAGACATCTAAATGCGGCCCAACCTAACAGCACTATGCTGCGTCACCCTAAACAAAAGATGGCGCTGTTTGCGGCTGTTCTAACGGTCTGCCGCCCAAACAGCAGTAGAAGAAGAAGTGAGTGCGCATTGCAGTGAAAAGCGGATCGCGCTCGTTCTTCCCCCTCATTCGACCTACATCGCAGCTCCCAGCAACTTCCCTTAAATCTCCGTGAGAGACAAAGGTAAATGCTTTTTCTTTGTTAGGTGTTGTTTCTACACGGTGCAGGTTGTGAAATATAATCTTATTCATGTGCATCTGTCTTTGTAAAGTATGAAAAGCATTTTTTTTTATCCAAGTTGACCTTTTCTATTAATTGAAAAAAAATTAGCATACGTTTTGTCGCTTTTTTTATTTGATCGTATTAGAATTGGGGGTTTTTTCGATGTTAAAATGGTAAATCGTTTCAATTTGCAGAAATATGTTAATATATTGTGTTTTTTCTGTATTAATTGGGGCAGTTATATAAGCTGAAAAATAAGGCAGTTGGCCGCCCCTCGAGCTGGCGCAAAGTAGGTCATTGAAACAAAAGCGTGTAGCGTGGTGCTACAAAATGGCGCTGGAAGAAAAACCGCCAGCTAATCCGCTAACGAAACTGCGTCACGTTTTCAGGCCCAAGGCCTAGTCTGACTCATTTTTGAGTTTTAGCAACGATTATCGGTCAAATATGATGTAGTTTTATGATAAATTCAGATTTAATGCTCTGTTAAACGTCGGGAGGTATGTAGGTCATAACTGCGCAAGCAATGATCGCCATTTTATGAAACTGCTCCGGTGACCTACTTTCTCATTGCGGCTGTTTAGCGATCGTGTGTGTCGACGGGTTTTCGACGATCAAGGTCCCTTTCTTAGTTTTAAGGACTTTATGAGAGACTTTTTTTTTTTTTATTGCCTTTATTTATTTATTTTATTTTATTTTTTGTAGCTATAACAAAAATGTCGGACGAGGGAAAATTATTCATCGGAGGTCTGAGCTTCGAGACCAACGAGGACTCCCTGGCTGCGGCCTTCGGCAAATACGGAACCATCGAAAAGGGTAATTAAAACTCTTTATTCCTCTTGAGTGTATATAGATTAAAATGACTTTAGACATCAGTATTTTACGAAATATGTGGCCTAATCGGAATTTCTCTCTGATTAGTGGACGTGATCAGAGACAAAGAAACCGGAAGATCTCGCGGGTTTGGCTTCGTGAAATACGACAATGCAGAGGACGCTAAAGACGCGCTGGACGCCATGAATGGAAAGGTAGAAATCATGCTGCTTCATTTATAATCGAATTTTAATTTTTTTAAAATAATTTTGATTTTATTTATACGTTCTTACATTTCCTGTTGTATTGCAGACGCTGGATGGACGTGCTATTCGGGTGGATGAAGCTGGAAAGGGAGGGCGCTCCAGAGGAGGTTTTGGCTCTGGCCCACGAGGAGGCAGATTTAGCGGCTCCAGAGGGAGAGGTGGGCGTGGTTATTCCCGAGGTGCGACGTGGGAATATTTTTAAAAAGTTGAAATCAAAGGTTTATTCTAACTATATCGAAATTAAAACTGATTTGACTTTAATAGGTGGATATGGTGGAGACAGAGGGTATGGAGACAGGAGTTATGGTGACAGAAGCTTTGGTGGTGGAGACAGGAGCTTTGGTGGCAGTGGATACAGGAGTGGAGGATATTCCTCAGGCGGCTACAGGGAAAACAGGTAAATAATCAGAGCTTAAGTTTGTTTGAATGCAATTTGTTTCGAATGAGTTCTAAATGAAAGTTTCTTGTTTGTATAGGGGGCAGGGTGGATATGGTGAGCGTTCAGGATCTGGATCCTACCGCGATGGATACGACAGCTATGGTAAGCATCAATAATATGTATTTCAGGTATTTGGGTGCATTTATGTTGGGGCTGTCTGTACAAAATCTAAAGGAACATTGAAAGCACATCTCAGTAACTTGGCATAGACAAACTCTGCGCAGCACCCCTCTAGTTTTTGAATACCTGCTTTAAGTGGCAGGTTGAGATGCTGTACACTCATCAACACTGTAAATTGAGATTTCACAGCCCCAACATGTGAAGCCTATCACCATGTATGCCCCTCAGTTTTGTGCCCAACTTGATGCCTCTTTCCAAACGGTTGCCAGATTTCTTTTGTGCCCCTCTCTGACAAAGAGGCTGGAAACCATTAGAACCACTTAAAGCAAACCCCGAATGTCACGTGTTCTCAAATTGCGAGGAAGGCAAGGACCCCGTTATGCAAAAAGAGGGAGGGTTGTTAGACATGCGGGTTGAAAGGGGAATATTTGTAAAACTCCAGTGTTCGAACTTGCAGTGTCTTTACCTCTGTGCCCACTTCTTATCCTCAGCTACACATGAGTAAACATCTCCCTGATTCAAGATCTTCACTTGGCTGGCTGTTTTTCAAAGATGCGCTCCTCAAGAAAAATGTCCACGTGTTTGCTGACCTTAGTTCTGTAGTTTTGTTGTAATAGTTCAGCATCTTTAAAAAGAAGAAAAATGTAGCAATGGGTTCTGGTCATTCCTTACAAAACCTGTTACAAATTACAGTTCAAGAATCTTAACCATGCTTAATTGGACTCATTTCTCAAAGATCGTGCAACAAAAGGCATCTGTAATCTGATACTGTAAAGTCCCATTTTGGGGATCAAAACAGTTCTCAACATGGCTTTTCATTGAACAGCCACTACCATTGCTCTAAACTTTGTCCAGCACTTGAAGTGCTTCCTGATTTGATTCCTTTTCTTATATATTGCAATATCTGGGGCTTGTTTGTGTTCCTTATTTTCCCCCTCAGTCTCTGACTGACCTACCCTCCTGCCAGGTTTTAAACTGAGAGGAAAGATATATGCTCATAAACAGACTTTTGGGAGACTTGATGCTAAATTCAAATTAATATTAAACAAGAAGAAAAAAAACCTTAGTTTAACTGAGGCTCCTGTTTGTTCAATTTCCCAAAAGAGTGAATTCCTTTCAGACTGGTGAACTACACATCCGAAGTGGCCGGCTGTTCATGAAGTTGCAAATTGCAGCATGCTACAGTCTGTCCAAGGTATCTTCTGTGCTCTGCTCAACATCTGCATTTTTAATGTGCTGTAAAATGGACTAATCTTGTTTAAAGTGATCGAGAAATGTAACTTTGTTTCCCTAAAGCTATATATATCTCAAACCGGGAACAGTTTTGTACTTTTTGTTCTTTGTATGATCAACTTTTTTTTTTTTGTCAGTTTGGCTTCATGGAGCCTATTAAACAAATTGTGGAAAATGATCATGATTGTTGCCTCTTAAAACAACCGCATGGGGACTAAAGCTGAGCGCTGTAGGCTCAATTTAATGTAATGCTGCCTGAGAACTAAATCATCTGCTTGATGCAATCAGATGGTGCCCATCTCTGGACTGAAATCAACAATTTGGCAGGCTAGTCAAAGTTCTCCAAGCTGGGAGGGGAGGGAAAGCTGTTGTTGGGTTTCTGTAAAGGTCAACAATAGTTTAAGGGGGGAGAAAAGCACAGCTAAGTCAAGTGAATCCTGTACATGTTAAACGATCCATGAGCCGAATGTTGTACCTACTAAGTGTGCTGATCAAACAAAGTGGCATATGGGGAAGTTGGTGCCTGGTCATGTTCATGCTTCATTACGTTCAAGAGAGGTCAAGAGCTCCTTCAATATCCTACAAGTCCTTGGAGAGTGAAGTGTTGCGCCTACCAACAAGTGCTCCTCAGAGATGAAAGCTGCTCTTGCCTAGTCAAATGTGAAGAAAGTAGGCCAGTGCACGTGAGGTAAAAATCTCCTTTTGCTTTGCTCACATCCTTGAAACTAAGTTCTCATTGTTGCCATGAATACCTTCAAGTTAGCCGCTGTTTAGTCCTCTGCTTCAGATGTCTCCTACAAACATCACAAGTCCACTTACCTGATTCTAAAGTCCATTGGGAGGTGGGGTTTCTGTCCGGGATATTAGTGCTCCACCTCGAGTCCACCAAAAAATGCATTGGTCCTTAAGTCGGGTAGTTTTGTGCTCAGTCCACTTTGTTCACTAGTCCACAAATTTGCTCCTGTAATGTCCACAAGCCCCAATTCATGTGTAAGGTGTCTAGACTGCATTCACTTTTCCTTTGTACCTTTATAAGTGGTGAGTCATTAATACTGCATGCAGTTTGACTTAAAGCATCAGTTGGCAGGTTTAATCCATTCATTTCTCCTCCTCTAGACTGAAAACTGACTGGATGCTTCAGTGGATCTCGTCACAGCTGAAGTAGCTGGATTTTTAGGCTGCAAGATCTCACGCACTTGTTGTATCAGGTAAGTTGTAAAGCACATGTTGTTACGCAAAGCTTTTTTTGTTTTGTTTTGGGCTCAAAACTGAAATTGTCAAGCTAAATAACACTTCTTTGTTCCAGGTCCAATGAGCAGTGGGGTGACTGTCAACATGAAGGAACCTTCCAAATTCCTGAGAAGCACGTTTCCTGATGTTACAGTAAATGTCGCAAACTGGGAAAACTGCATTACAGAGCTGCAGTTGATAGACAAGAAACCTATGTAGTTTTGTTTTGGATCGAAACCAGAATAAAATCTGAAACAAAAGACCTTGCTGCTGTTTTTCATCCTTTGTAAACACATGCCTGAGGTATTGCTTACTTTGAAACTCACATTGGCTTTTTATTAAGAGAAATGCCAGAATGGTTGAAAAGTAGGAGGGAAAGGAATGTAGTTGGGGAAACATTGTGTCCTTAAGTTTAATTGTCATCTTAAGGAAGAAGATGTACAAGGGCCAGAGACATTCCTGTCTAAGCCTGTAGGAGTAGGAAGGTAATGGCTCACTGGTACAATTATGTAAATAAGTGTAACATACTAATTACCCAGCTCCTCCTCTTTACAGTACTCTGGTGTATGTAAGCCAATTTTAATTAATTAATATGACCTCACTCTTGTCAAGCTATTGTTTAGACACACTGATGCTACCAAGCTATTACTTGGTAGAGGTAATAACTAATACTTGGTCTTTGTAAGATTTGAAGGATTACATCATTAGAAGTTAACATTTTTAATGTGATATGAAGTTGAAATATGATCAATGCATCAGACGTGGGAAAAGTATAAGATGCAAATCTTTTGACTTCTGACTCGTACGTGGCAAATGCAGCCAACAGGTTTGTTTACTATGCAAATAACATGAAGGCTTCTGGTTTGTCTTGTAAATTAGGACAAACAAGTTTAACAGGATGCACCGCTGTACTTTTTCTGCGGGTGTTTCATTATGAAGATGAGTTGGGGAATAATGGCTTCATCTAAAAAGGTAATCAGACAACTTTGTCTTCAGAGTAATTTGATCTGTGAAATAAAAGCTACCTGAATCTACTGTGTGCACTGACCTCCACACTGTGGTTCACCAAACTCATCTTCCTGTACTCAGCACACGTGTGGTGTTACATTTTACAAAGGCAGAACTTCAGACTAGTAGATTTTGTGCTTGAGCACTGAGTTATATGTAATAAAATACAAAACAATATTCATATTTAACTATAAATTTAAATAAATATCAAGCATTTGGATGTTACAGCTGGTTGAGGTGTGTTAAGTAATGTGCTAGTTCATGTAGGAAAAAAAACCAGTAAACTTCATGAAATAAAGTACACTACATGGCTGTAAAAGGCAGTGGAGTAAAAGTATGACCATAAATATCTGAAACAGTACTGACACAGAAGCAAAGATCAGGTACAGAAAAACATACTTTAATTTGGAACATTTACAAGCTGAAGTGAACAACCACACAGGTCCAGGTGGTACCGCCTGTGGAAGGTGGAGGAGCTCGGGATGCTGGTGGTCTCGGTGGTGCTCACACGTACCACAGGAAGCCGAAACGCTTGTGCAAAAGCTCTTCGCGGGGCCTGAGGTTGAACAGCTCCTCTGACAGAGGGGTGACCCAGCGGTCTGTGTGAAAGACGTTCTGGCCAACCTGCACGGGTTAAAGAGATACACAGCATCAACACAGGAACGCTGAAGTTCACCAACATCTGGGGCTGATCAATGTGACAGACCTGAACTAAAATATATATTTTTTGTTATCCTGTTTACTGAGTTTTATGTATTTTTTCTTTGCATTTTTACACAAAAAATACTTAGAATTTTGCAGTTTCCTTTGTTTATTTTTTACTTTCAGCTACAGTAGTACGGGGTTGTTTAAATTGTGTCTCAGGTTAACGTTTGCATCTCAGCAGGCTCGCAGCAGGTAAGGCAGGTGGGAAATCTAGATAAGTGTTATGCTTACACAACAAAGCTGAAAATAATAGTCGGTCAGTGTGTTTAAGAGGAGAAGTCAATTGTTGGACTGTATGAACATACCTCGGCTAATATTTGTACAAAATGCAATAGTTTATAGTAGTTTGCTATAAGAGAGACCATTTGAAGGTTTTAAAATGTATATTGCATAAATCTTTTTGTACAAAGGAATTTTCTTACATTTTGGGGGCAAAATATTAAATGTTTTAAATTAAATGTAACATGTACAAAGGGTGCTGATAGCAGTAAGAGTAAATTACATTTATTCACTTCTTCACACATGAAAAGCCCTATTAATTTTTTTTTATCCCATTGTGTTCAGTCCCATCCCCAAATTTGGTGTAACAAATTATATATTTATGACATTTTAAAGTATGATTCTTCTTTGGTCTCTGAACTGTTTTAAAAATGAAAACATCAAGTATATTAAAAACTAATGAAAAGACCTATTAAATAATGTTGGACAGGTCATGAAAAATTCTTCTCTATAATTATATCATAAAGATGCTTTTTTTTTTTTTAACTTACCTTCCAACCTGGAACATCCTTCATGATGATTGCCTCCTCTTCCAAGTTTTCCCTCAGCATCCGTAAGGTTCTAGCACAGAGACAACATTCAGCTCTGCATTAAACAGCTGACCTGTGTTTGCAAGCTTAGGCAGTATAAAAGATGGACATAGTTCATGTGTCTGAAAAGGTCAATGGCCTTCAATCTGCATTCTTTCTAATGGACAGCAGGGGGCGACTCCTGTGCTTGAAAAAAACCAAAGGATTCCCAAATTCCTCTGAGACCTCTAAACACTTTCCTGATGTGTTTAGGGACTCAGTTTGTAGTTTGTGTTTGTACTAAACAAACCATTGAGGCCATTTTGTAAATTAAAGTCAATCTGGGAGTCAGAAAAGAGAAACACCTCAGTTTGAGGCTTCATAACAGAAAGTTACAGACCAACATTTAGGTGATCTAAACGTTGGTTAGCTGGCTAACTATTATATACAGTCTATTGTTGTAAACACCACTGAAAAAAAAAAATCATAGTAAGCATGCACAAAAGTGCTCTGTCACCTTCGGTCATGCTCTGCCTGCAGCAGAGGCATCAGAGCTATCCTGGCTTCCAGCTCCTCAATCTGCAGTCGCCTGCAACACACAAACACACACACACAGTTTGAGACTGAGCAGTGCACACAGGTGTGACAGTAAGCAAAACCACATCACAATTCCTTGACATTTCTTACCTCCTCTCTCTGTTCCACTTGAATAGCCTCCAGTACCCAAAGACCATGATGCCGATGCCAATGCCGAACATACTATATCCTGCAGGTTAAAGAATGAATGAAGTAACAGAACATTATTGAGTATTAATGCACATTTTTAACATCTTTAAGTAGCTTAAGTAAGTTTACATATGTATTAAAACATTTACTATATTAATAGCTGCACAGGCTTATGCTGTTCTAAGGTATTATACAGGTGAACTCATTGAAATATCCATCAGAGAATTTGCTTTTTAACAACATCAGACCCTGTTGGAGCAGCTGACATTCACATACGGTGTCACCTGCGTTCGGCCACAACTTTGGGAATAAATTCCCATCATTCATCATTACATGTCGAAGATGTGGAAAACCTGAGTACTCTTCATTTTAAAGCAGTTTCACTGTGATATAAAGTCATCAGACTGCTACTGCTGACTGATGCCTCTTTGAGACTCAGGTCTTTCTCGTTACTGTCAATTAAGTGGTGCTAAAACTCAGTGTCCTGTACTGCTCTACAAAGCCTTATAATCTTACCATAAAATGGGCATTACCACATACTTTTTGGTATAGGGAGGAAAAATGTGTGCAAATTTCACATACTGACTTAATGAGGTTCCATTAAAACACTTTTCCTGTTTTTTCAGATTAACTCATTATTCACATGACGAAACTAATCCAGGTGCTGGAGTAACAAACAGGAAATAAACTTAATTTACCACTTAACCTTAATATGAATAGCATTCTTACTGCAACCACTATCTAGTCATGGACTTTAACACAGTGTTTATATGCATTTTTACACTTTTTACACCTTATATTTTTAGTTACCAGCCAAAAGCCAAGCAAGTAAGGTTTTACAACTCAAAGGCAGGTGGGACAGTTTAGATAAAAGCATCTAAATGTCACAGTTTCTGTAGCTGCTGCTCTCTGAAACTCTTTGCAGTGCTATTCAGTTGCATTGTATTCTGCTGTGTAGTCTTGTTGGCATAAAGTCTCTTTTTGGGTTCACATTAAAATAACTTATTCGTAGTCATCTTAATTTGAAATCGTCTATATAACGTTACTGTCACTAACTTGCACTCAGTCCGCAACCTGATTACTGTGACAGTTTCTGAGGCAGCAGAGAGTTTTGTACCAATTATTGTGTCCCAACATAAAGAGCTGTGCAATAGTTTTGAGGCACACCTGATCTCTTTATATTTTCTTCCAAGCCTTTCTTGTAATTTGCAAAGTAGTCTGACCATTCTAGTCTGATCATTCTCCAGGCTTTCTGAAGGTCTATCAAAGTTTTTCTTTGGACATGACTGCTTTTTCCACTCATTTTCAGTCCTTGTACCTGACCATTGTCAAGGGAATGTTTCTTGTGTTTGTTAAGCCACTTAACACTGGCTTTTGAATAAATCAAAACACAAAAAAATGCACTTAACTCAAGGGATGCAACAGTGCTGTGTCTGCACATAACAGACAACTTACCAAAGAACACATTTTAAATTGTATCTTTATGCATTTTGTTACTAGCATCCTTTAACAAAAACCAATTTTTCATTTCTATTCTTTTACTTGAATGTACAAGAAACTCCCAAAGACAACACTGTTTGATAAACATCAAATATTTTTGCACCAACAAGCTAATTCCCAAAGAGCTGAAAGCTTGGCATATTGTAGAATGATGTGCAGTGTGCCCTAAAAAAATGCAGGAAACTTGATAAGTGGAGGACAACAGAGATGCCAAGTCTAAAAAAAAAATATTTACAGCTCATGAACCACATCTGAAAGTCACGCCTGTAAGAAATCAAAGACCTGATGCAGGATCTGAGAGATCGATCTGACCCTTCGACTAATCCATCTACTGTTTACTGAAGCCTAATCAGAAATTGAGTCAGCAGACATTTTTAATACAGGTTAACAGAGGCATAAACGTTAGGTCTCAATGGTTGGCTGTCAAGAAGCCATTCCTAATGAAAGGAAACCGGGAGGAAAGGCTCAGGTATGTCAGATTACCCAAGAACTGGACTGATCATCAGTGGTAACATCTCTTGTGGAGTGATAAATCCAGATTTGAAATTTTAGCTTCAAATCAAGTCAACGTGTAGAGAAGAGACCATGAAAGAGGTACATTAGAGTGTCTACAGCCATATGTAAAACACGATATAGGTTCTGTCATGTTTTGGAGCTGCATTTCAGCCAGTGGTAAGGACCTTGTGAACACAGTAAAGAAGTGTGGTTGGATTCTGATCCATCGTGCAACACGATCTGGTATTTTAGTATGTGTTGTAAAAGCATGCCTGTATATAAAAACACAGCAGTGGAACACTATCAGCCATGGACTGGCCTCCCCAAAGCTCAGACCTCAACATTACTGAAGCAGTGTGGGATCATGTTGACTGAGAACAGAACAAAAGGGGACAGAAGCATCCAAAGAAGAGCTTTGAATGCCCTTCAAGAAGTCTGGAGAAATATTCCTGAATACCATTTCAAACTACGCTGTCCTAGGAGATCATCTTAATCAATTAACTCAAAATTAGCATTAGTTTGACTTTTCAAGGCGCAGACAATCAAGTAGTTGATTTAAATTAGTTGTTTTTAAGACTTTAACACTGTTAACCAAGCAGCAAACGATAGAACAGCTGGAATAGTTTCGTCAAATAAAACATAACCCTCCGTTTAACAGCAGGCATTATCACGTTGAACTGAACCTGCAAATTAAACGACTCCCTGTGTTAGCTAGTTAGCATGTCGTTCTGAACCTGTCAATAACAATTCACATTAAAATGTTGCTCTGCTGCAAAAACACTTGTACAGCTGTTGTCGTGCTGCTAATGAAGATGTTCCTTTTAATGACAAGGATAAATGTAAGACCCCGCATACACATTTTATCCTAGCTTGGATCTTTGTATTTATGCTAACGGGTTAGCATAACCAGCAAATATCACATAAACTATCCAAAATTCAACAACTTCTGAATGAATCTAAATGTCTGGCTACGTGAGCGTGTGGCGTATGTACCCGAAAGTCCTCGTTTCGGTAGATTCCTCTTATAATCAAAGGGAGCATAGCCTCCCGGAGGAGGCATGTCCTGCTTCACCTTGGACCCCGCCATCTTCCTCCAACCTCCTCCAAAACACGCCAGTGACGTCCCTGAAGACACTCTTCTTCTCTGGTAGAAAAAAACTGTAGCAGCGCTCCAGCGCCCCCACATGTTCGGACATATTATATTATATTATATTATATTATATTATATTATATTATATTATATTATATTATATTATATTATATTATATTATATTATATTATATTATATTGAATGTATCCAACTGTAATGTTAATTTATATTTTATAAAATGTTACATACCCTCAGGACAAAGGGACTAAAGACCTGAGTAACACTCTGGGCAACTTTGGGCTGACTCAGCATGTAACAGAGGCCACACATAATAGAGGACACACTCTTGACCTACTGATCTCCAAGGGCCTGAGCATTTCAAACGTTACTGTGTCTGATGTGGGCCTGTCTGATCATTACTGTGTTTTCTTTGAAAGTAAAATCTCAGCCCACACAAATATATCAACAGCAGTGATCACAAAACGGTGTATAACTGAACACAGTAGTGAGATCTTTAACCAGGTCTTCCCATTAACACCTGACCTGTCCAGAGGTTCAGTCAATGAGCTCGTCAATAGCTTCATAGCTAAAATGTTAAATGTAATGGACACTATTGCTCCCATTAAGGTGAAGGTTATCTCTGGAAGGAAAAAGTCTCCATGGAGAAACTCCACACTGGTGAAAAATGAAAAAAGAGAGTGTAGGAAAGCTGAGCGCAGATGGAGAAAAACAAACCTCCAGGTATCATTCTATAAAGAGAAACTTCACAATTATAACTTACAACTGAGGAGTGCAAGGAGGTCCTACTTCTCTGACATCATCACCAAAAACAGTCATAACGCTCGGGTCTTATTTTCTACAGTTGACAGGCTAACAAACCCTCCTGTGTCAGTGGCAGCTGAACTTCATTCGACCATGGCCTGCAATGACTTTGCCAAATTCTTCACAGAAAAAATCCAAAAGATTAGACAAGCAATTGGTACATCAACAGCAGATCCAGGAAATGTACTGTGTCCACCGAAAAACTGTTTAAACACCATCAAACAGTTTCACCCTATTAACAGCAAAGACCTGGAGGACATCTTAGGTCAACTGAACTCCTCCTCTTGCTGTTTAGATGTCCTGCCAACAAGTTTTTCAAAAAGGTCACAAAGACTTTGGAGTCAGACCTGTTACAGATCGTCAACTTTTCTTTAATATCAGGTGTGTTTCCAGAATCACTAAAACTGCTGTAATTAAACCTATACTGAAAAGGACAATCTTGACAAGACACAAATGAAGAACTACAGGCCGATCTCAAATCTCCCATTTTTAAGTAAGATTATTGAAAAAGCAGTTTCTCAACAGCTCAATTACTTCTTAAAACAGAATAACTGCTATGATGCCTTCCAGTCAGGTTTTAGACAGAACCACAGCACTGAAACCGCTCTGACCAAAGTGTTTAATGACATATGTCTGAACACAGACAGTGGAACAAAGTCAGTCTTAGTTTTACTGGATCTCAGTGCAGCATTTGATACAGTTGACCACAACATATTACTCAAACGACTGGAGAACTGGGCAGGTCTTTCAGGAACTGTACTAAACTGGTTCAAAACATACTTAGAAAACAGGAAATACTTTGTATCAATAGGTAACTTCACATCTGAGCAGACAAGTATCACATGTGGAGTTCCCCAAGGTTCCATCTTGGGACCCCTTCTGTTTAACATTTACATGCTCCCACTGGCACAGATTATAAAGAACAACAAAATAAACTATCATAGCTACGCAGATGACACACAAATATATATCACAATGTCACCAGGAGACCGAGGCCCTGTACAGGCTCTTGGTAAATGCATTGAGGAAATTAATGACTGGTTGTGCCACAATTTTCTCCAGCTAAACAAAAATAAAACTGAGGTAATAGTCTTTGGTGCAAAAGAAAAAGCGATTACAGGTCACCAGAGAACTTCAACCTATACACCTAAAAACCACAAACCAGGCGAGAAATTTGGGTGTAGTGATGGATGCAGACCTAAACTTAGAAAACACACATTAAGACAATAACAAAATCAGCTTACTATCACCTCAAGAATATTTCAAGGATAAAAGATCTGATGTCTCAACAGGACCTGGAAAAACTAGTCCATGCATTCATCTTTAGTAGGCTTGATTACTGTAACAGCATCTTTACAGGTCTACCTAAAAAATCAGTCAGACAACTACAGCTCATTCAGAACTCTGCTGCTAGAGTCCTCACTAAGACCAAAAAGTGGACCACATCAGTCCAGCTCTGAGGTCTTTACACTGGCTGCCTGTCTGTCAGAGGATAGACTTTAAAGTTCTGATGCTGGTCTATAAAGCTCTGAATGGTTTAGGACCGAAATACATCAGTGACCTCCTGACCCAGTATGAACCTTCCAGATCCCTCAGGTCATCTGGATCCGGTCTGTTATCAGTCCCCAGAGTCAGAACCAGACACGGAGAAGCTGCATTCAGCTTTTATGCTCCATATATCTGGAACAAACTCCCAGAAAGCCTCAGATCAGCTGAAACACTCAGTTTATTTAAATCCAGGTTGAAGACTCACCTATTCTCAGCTGCATTTGAATAAAGCACCAAATCCACACTTAAGTTTAAATTTCAAAACCTACTTTTTAACTACTGATTTTATCTACTGTTCTGATTTTATCTACTGTTTTGATATTTGATTTTATATACTGTTTTGTTTGTTTGTATGTCTGTTTGTTTGCTTGTTTTAATCAAATTTAAATCATGCTTTTTATTGTTTTGTTTTAATGTCTCTGTAAAGCACTTTGAATCACCTTGTTGTTGAATTGTGCTATATAAATAAACTTGCCTTGCCTTGTTAATTTTTTTCTGTTGATGTGGTAAAGTTATAACTACAATGCAAATAACAGAATAAATACATAAATATTTTATAACAAAGAAATGCCCTGAATCTGAGTAAAAGTGTATAGAAGCACAGATGGATTTCCTAAAAACATCATGTTGCAAAAAATGCAAAAAAAAAAAAAAAAAAAAAAAAATCAATATCATGTTGAAATATCAACAAGCATCACTGTTGCTTGTTGATATTTCCATTTCATCATGTGATTTCTTGCTGGCTTTGATTTTAGATTCACCTGTTTAATTTCGGACTGAAACACCAGAGGGGCCATTAGCTACACCTCACTCATAGCAAGTTTAAGAACTGCCTTAATTCTTCATGGCACAGATTCAACAAGGCGCTGGAAACATTCCCCAGATATTTTGATCCATATTGACATGACAGTATAAAATGGGATGTGGTGTGTTTCACCACATCCCAAAGCTGCTCTGTTGGATTGAGATCTGGTGACTGTAGAGGTCATTTGAGTACAGATGACCTGAGCTTTGTGACATGATGTGTTACCCTGTTGGAAGCAGCCATCAGAAGGCGGGCACACTGTAGTTTTAAAGGTACTGATATGGTCAACAGCAATACTCAGGTAGGCTGTGGTGTTTAAATGATGCACAGTTGATACATTGGAGCATAAAGAGCACAGAGAATACACCCCCCACACCAAGGCACCAACATCAGCCTGAAGTATTCATACAAGGTAGCATGGATTCATAAATTGATGGTGTTTATGCCAAGTTCTGACTCCAACATCTTAAGAAATCTTGACTCATCGGCCCAGGCAATATTTTTCTAATCTTCTATTGGCCAATTTTAATGGACACATGCAACCTGTAGCCTCAGTTTCCTGTTCTGATCTGACAGGAATAATACCTGATGTGGTCTCCTGCTGCTGTAGCCTGTCTGCTTCAAGGTTGGAGTGGTGTGGTTCAGCGATGCTCTTCTGTAGACCTTTGTTGTAATGAGTGCTTAAAGCCGTCTGGCCATTCTCTGGACTCCATCTGATATCTGACATCAAAGTATTTGCTTCAACAGAAATGCGGCTCACTGGATCCCAGTAGATTAGCAGTTTGTGAAATAGATCAGCCAGTTTGGCACCAACAACTGTGCTGCATTCAAAGTCCCTTAAAATCACCCTTCTTCCTCATTCTAACGCTCAAATTAAACTTCAGCAGGTCATCCTGACCACATCTACATGCATAGTTGCTACCATGTGAATGACTAGATATCTGTTAACAACCAGTTAAACAGACCTAATGAAGTGTCTGATATGTCATGATGACACAGTGACTTTAACAACCTACATATGGCCCTATAATTGAAATCCATAAGAGCAAAAATGTCACAGAGGCAGTGATATCCCAAAACAGCAAACAAAAGCAGCAGTTTAAAATGTAATATTTTTTATTATTTCTTTCAGGAGCTAGGAAAAAAGTAAACCAAATAAATTTAAACATAACTTTGTACATTGCAATTAAGATTACTGGAAAGCAGAGAAATTATGCATTATGGTTAGGGGCACAAGATAACGATGGTCTTGTGTAATCCAGAGTCTTAATCTTAATTGTGTGATCACACAACTCTGTAACTGTGTAATCCAGGAAGCTGGAAGATGTTTCCTTTAAGGACTGAGTCAAGGCTACGTATAGCCTATGTCTCACGTGGACAATGGATAAATATCGGAGGCAAGATTTCTGGCTCCAGTGTGGCGAATTCAGCTCCTTCAGAGTTTTGCATTTTCTCAGTGATGATGTAACACTCAAAATAATCTTACAATGTTGACAATATAAAATAAGCAAATTACAGATGGTAATTACAGATGAATTAAGCAATGACACCACGCTTCTTCAGCTAAGGTGCAAAATGGACTTAAGGGTAGGCATGCTGTTAAACAGGAAAAAAAAGAAAGAAAAGAAAAAACAAAGCTAGAATAATCTTCATTTGTGGAAACCACATTATACTGAGTGATCTTAAACATCAGTCCAAAAAAAAAATAAAGAAAAAAAAAAAAAAACAACAAAAAAAAACAAAAACACAAAAATAACTTACGGTAAATACAAAATAAATTCAAACCTTTAACTACATGGGTGGTGTCATGAAAATTTTACAACTTGGTTATTTTGCTTTTACTTAAAATAAATGTGTATTTTGTCAAACGTGAACTCTTGGGTGTGATACAACTATTCAAGTGTCAAAAGATTGGGTGCGTTTCACCCACATCATGGCAGAAAAGGGCTCACAAGCCTCAAACAGAACGCTTATTTTTATCAAAGGTACTCGCAGCAGACATAACCTCCTATCGCACATCATTTAAACGACCCTGTCTGGAGGACAGAGCCCAGAGGAAGCCCTTCAAGTATTTTCTTCTTTGCCTAGTCAAATCAAAAAGGTTTCTGCACAATTATCAAATAACAGTGAACCTCAAAAGAAGAAAAAAAAACATTAGAAAATAAGGAAAACTAAAACAAGAATCATACAAAGGTATTAATTAAGGAACGTTTCTTCACTTTGAGAGATTGTAATTGCTTAACAAGTCCTGCGGGGGCGCTGTGGACCGTATTATTGGAGCCGAGGAACTTGGGACAAAAACTAGTAAATGAGTAGCGGAGTACGGTTTCGACTATTTCCACGCGTTTGCAGTCTGCGAGATTGACGAGCGAGAGGGGATCATGTCCAGCAGGTACTCCCTCTGGCGAGCGTCCACTGTGGCTGATGTCTTGTGACCCGTCAGGCTGGGGTTCACGTAGGCCATGGTCACTCCTGTGAACATGCAGCAGAGCGGCAGGTCAGGTCAGGGCGTGGAAAAGAACTGCGGCGTTACGTCTAATGATTTCGAAAAACACTGTATGATTGTGTAACACCTGAATGTAAAGCCACCCACGGCCCCATAACGCACGGACAGACACCAAGGAAAAACGAATGAGAGTTATGCGCTAATCTAACACACAGTAGTGAGACCCAGGAAAAAGTATTAAAACCACCAAACTGAGGGATTACAGCAGGAAAACGGATTAATTTCCAGAAGGGGTGGAGGGTGGGGTGGGGTTGGGGGTGCCTTGTCCGAAAACATTTCCTATTCATCATTTTCTTTCTAATGTGTAAGATTACAGTGATCACATTTTTTTCTTTTTAGAAAGAAGATAAATTAATGATAAAAATAAAAAAAAGTTGGATTTGGGGTGTCAAAGGATTGCTTTTGGACCAGACAGGAATTTGAGAGAGAGCAGATGTCAGGCGTCAGAGTTGGGCTGGTATTAATGTGAGTCTACCTGTGTTGCTGCTGCTCTGCTTCTTCCATGCAGTGGATGAGGCACTACCTCCGCTGATAATCCTGTGGCCGCGGATTCCACTGCTGCTCACCTTTGAACTCTGCACAGAGCGGTGGGAAACATGGGCGTGCTTACCTGGCCGGCTGACCAAAGCCGCCGCCGCCACTGCGCTCTGCAGCTGGGAGGAGGAGGAAAAGGAGTGGGGGACGCCTCTCACCCCCACTGATGAGACACCGTGGGACAGGTGGCCCTGTGAGCTCTGAGGGAGGTTGGGAGACACAAAAAGGCTGTTTGAGCTACGGAAGCTTTGACTCTACAGGTGTTCTCTGAAAAAGAGAGAACAAAACCTGATTCCAACCTGCTTGATGGAGTGATGATGAATGAGGTTTCCTCGGCTGGCCTGGTGGTGGTGCTGGAGGGAGGACACTCTGGCCTGAACTTGCTTCAGCTGCTGAGCCACCAGATGCTCTGCCTTCAGTGACGAAGAGGCAGATGAAGCGGATGAGGTACTGTGGGAGACTGGTGAAGATGTCTGCTGAATTATACGCTGCTCTATTTCTTGCTCTTGCTGCAGTGCTTTGACAAAGGCGGCTTTCAGCCTATTGGTATGCTCAGCTTTCAAAGCCTTTTTCTGGTTGGATGACATGCAGTCTTCACAGAGCACCGCCCCGCCTTTCGTCTTGTCCTGCCTCCAACGGCAGGTGAAGTCAGTGTTGCACTGGCTGCAGATGAAAGGTTCTCTGATGGTGGGCTTGGGCAGGGCTACACCCGTTTTTCCTGGTTGGAAACAGAGACAGGAAGCCCAGAGGCAATGAGCAAAGACAGAGCAGTGTGGCATCAAATAAGCACTGAAGAAAAACAGACACAAGCAGACAGATATTTAAATCCTGGGTAATAGTGGAGATGTCTTCACTAGGAAGGAACAATAGAAACAAAAATAAGCAGGCCAATTAGTAACAGGGGGAGGACAGCAACTAATCGCCATTTTCATTTTCATTACTGAGGAACATGACAGTTATTTTCCTAATTAATCAGTTAATTGCTTGCTTGCTGTTGCTTGCCCCAAAATGTCTATCAGTATTTCCCAAAGCTGATCGTGATGCCACAAAATTGCTGTGTAGCCAGAGATACTCGTTTTACTACCATACAAAATAAAAAGAACAAACTGTTACAACCTAATTGCTGGAAAAGGAGACCGACTGGCACTCCTGATTATGAATGCCTTTAGTGATCACGTCTCATTATTTTTCTGTTGAACCACAGCTCAGTTCACCCCTATAACAACAAAACAAAGCAAAGCACCAAAAGCTAAAAATCCACACATACCTCTGTGGATGGTATCCAACAGATTCTGCACCACTTCTTCCAGTCCCACCAGGTAGATGAATTCATTATTGGCTGCAGAGGGCAGGAAGTTGAACTCTGGGGCAGGTGGCTTGGGTGGAGGGATCTCCAAGAGGGTCTTCTCCAGTTGCTTCCGCAGCGCGAGTTTAGCTGCAGCCTGACGGCTGGCTGGAGAGTCATTCAGACCCACCACAGACACACCGCTTCCTAGGGAAGAGCCCTTCAAACTGGATGAAGAGGCCTGCGTAAACAAGCAAAGACAGGAAGAAACACATGGTGTAAATATTCAGCCCAGACCACAATACTGTCTTAAAGCTCTGTGACAATGTATTTAACATTTGTGCCAATGTCAAATACAAAGCCCAATAAAAGCAGCTACCAAAATAAGACCATGAGGACTTTTACCAGGCTTACTCTTTGCCTGTCGGTTCTCCAGAAAAAGTCTGTTATGGGTGACTGTACCATGTTCTCCTGAAGTCAGAAGTGTCCTGTTTAAGAGGCACCGACATAACGGCCAACTGTCCTGGCCAGAGGACCCTTCTCTGCGATTGGTTAGCCTGGCTCAAAATGAACTCTCCATTGCAGTTACTACACATTCTGAACATTTCAGCCTAATCTGTGTTTCAAATTTATTGCTTCAGTAGCAAGGCTAAGCTAGTCAAACGAGTGATGAAGCACATCATCTGCCTGAGCACAGTTTGTGAGCCTGAGCATCAACAGGCTTCAGAGTTTTATTGGAACGATACATTAATCAGTTACTTCAAAGTTTACTTGAGGACTGGGAAAACTTGCTGTCTGCCACCTAATGCAGCCCTGTGGAAAAATAAGCTGGCAGAACCTCCTTTAGCGGCAATAACGTGAAGTAATCATTTTCTGTACGACTTCCTCAGTCTGTCATATTGCTGTGGAGGAATTCTGTCCCACACTTTCATTTATGCACAGCTCTCTTTAGGTCCCACCACAGCATTTCACAGTCTGCCTGAGGTCTGGACTTTGACTGGGCCATTGCAACACCTGATTCTTTTCTTTTTCACTCATTCTGTTGTAGATTTGATCATTGTTCTGTTGCATGACACAACTTGAACCAAGCGTTATCTGTCAGATAGACGGCCTCACATTTAACTGTAGAATACTTTGGTATACAGAGGTGTTCACAATCCACTCAGTGACCAGGAAACCATCACCCCTCCACCAGCGTGCTTCGCAGTTGGTATGCTGATATGCTGTGTTTGGTTTTCACTAAATGTGGTGAAACATTTCCACTTTGACCTTGTCTGTCCAAAGGACATTATTGTTTTTTGAGGTTTCTGAGCATTGCACAGTCTGACCTTGAATTTGCTGGGACGATCACTCCTGAGTAGATTGTGACATTGTGTGTGTTCACACACACCTGAATGCTCCACACCAGCAAACTGCCAAAACCCGTTTTCATAAAGGTGCTCACGTTTACTGATGATCAATTAACCAAGTGCATCTGATGAGCATCTGATCAGGCTACTACATTCTACTTCATTTTCACATGACTGTACATCTACAGGCTGACGGTACATCTTAGTCAACCCGTTTCCCCTACAAGTAACAGTTTGTATTACCTGCCCGGCTTCCTATGGACTGGTAGATAAGGGTTCTTATTGGTTTTATTTTCAAAACTAAATGTGAGCTAAACAACATTTTAGACATCACTTTTTGTGCTTTCTGCACACTTGATTGCACCACAGCATTATAGATAATCAGTGAAAGAAGTCGTTATTGACAGAACCATTCAAGATTTTTGACTGAATTCCCATCAGTTAAATTTAGGATTCTTTGTAATATTAAATGCTGAAGGCAACACATACACCAACGTGCAGTGGCTACAGCTTTCTCAGTTATAATCAGGAGCATTTTGAACTCTACACATATCAAATTTAGACAAAGTAACAAAACTTCATGGTATAATACATCCTACGCTTCCAGCCTGGAAGAGTGAATCACATCTGTGCCCACTCTTATTGTTTTTTTTTTTTACATTGAGGGACCGATGACATACTAACCAGCGTGCTGCCGACTCTGATGAGGCCTGATTGGATCATTCCTCTCTGGCCCTGGGCGTCAGAGTTCCGGGGACCCAACAGCAGAGGAGGAGGACCAGACCCCGAGCCTCCAGAGGCAGCCAGCTGTTGCTGCTGCTGCTGGCGGAGAGCCTGGATCTGCTGTGGAGACACAGAGATGGGCTAACCATGACAATGAGAGGGGCAACACAGACACGAAGGTAGTGGAGGACGAGGAAGGGACATCAAAAAGCACCAAAGCAAAGAACACACAAAAAGAGAGAGGCGCAAAGAGAGAACATAAGTCCTACGTTTAAATATAACCTTTTCCCGAAAGTTTGTCTCTTTAGAGTAAAAGACAACACTACCACGAAACACCTTCAGGCTATCATTAACTTGACAAGGATGAGTTTTCCCATGACTCACCTGTGCCCCTCTGACCAGAGGTGGCATGATGATCTGGGAGCCATGTTTAGACGATACCTGCTGGCCTCCTCTCACCAGGGGTGGAGGGATGACAGTACCCGAACTCCTCCCTGTCAAAATCTGGTTTAAAGAAGGGAAAAAAAAAAAAAAAAAAGGAGAAAAAACACACCATAAGAAGTGGCATCAACTACAGTGCGACTGTGCTTTCAAACAAATAATGTGCATGTGTGATATTAGTGTACTAACCTGTGGAGAGCCTTTACTGCTTGCAATTGTTCCTCGAATTAGAGGAGGAGGAGCAGATGAGCCAGATAAACCCGAGGGCTGAAAAACAACATACAGAGAGATTAAACAGAAACGATGCTTCACTCTGCTGAACAGCACAAGCTTAGATGAACCAAATGTTGAATCGCACCATCAATCAACATATAAACAGCGGCCGTCCCTGTCAACGAAATGAACTGCATGTAACACATGGTTTATCTGCACCATCAAGACATCACCTGCATTATTCAACAGTTATGATGGCTTTAACCTATATATTTGAATAAAAACTGACCGAGTGTCCTTATCATTTTTTTAAATCGTTTATTTACTTTGTTATGTAATAATTATGAGGCTGTTGTCATGGTTACTGTCAGTTTTACTTAATAGAAGTCACAGATTAGTGTGGTTTGTTGTGTCATTTTTCTGTAACCAACGTTTTTCATAAATGTATTTAATCACATAGCCTGTATGTAAACAACAGATTCCTACCACAGTGACTTGAGCCGTTGGACAGTGCTCTGCTGTTTTCAGCATTTTGGATTCATCCGATTTCATTTTGGATGGATTTAACACATAAATCAAAGACACTGCACGCTCATGCAGTAGCAACCCTAAAGTATACATTACAAAACGAACACAGTGTTCCTCCCCCAGCCCCTCTGCTGGACATTAGAAAGAATGCAGGTTTTAGCCACTTCTGCATTGGCTTCACATTTTAAACCCATCTTTTCTCTGCCTTCTGTGCATCACCTTTGACGAGTTTGACTTTAGTCATTTACAACAAATTATCATCAAATAAAAAAAGAAAATGTGCAGACGACTCGTATAATCTGAGGCTGTAGGAGAGAGATTGTAGGGGAGGCTTTTAATGTTAAGGGCCAATTTGTAGCTGCTGCTGCTCCCTTACCAACTTGCATTGTGGGTTGGTGTCTTTTAGATTTGACTTATTTTTCTAACCTGATGCGTGTAACACAAATTGACAGCATTCAATTAATGAATTAAAATACTCTGAATATAATGAACTAGGGGGCTGATCTCATATGTGTTAGCCAAATGATCGTACATTAAATCGGCTCAACCTAAAAATCATCCAACACTGAACACACCTATGACCTCCCAACTGGCTCAGTCACATGAGTGACAGGAACCCCCTTGCCTCTGCTGAGTGTATTGAATTTTCACATAGGCTACCAATTGCAAGTTGGGGTTATTAAAAGAGCTTGATTGTGTTGCACACCCAGGACCACTTTTGATCGCAAAGTGATTGCACAGGTCACCTGATACGAGGCAAACCTTTTTGCAAACAGTCGCAGTCTAACTCTCAGAGAGTCGAAGGTTGGCAAATAACTGCTGTCTGATTTATACATGCATCAATCTGAACAAGTTTTGTCAATGAGCACACTCAGGAACAGGAAGTCTGCTGAGCACAAATGTAAGTTAAACTCAGGCAACAAATGTGATTTTCAATGATTTATCACTGTTAATTGCTGTATTATCAGAAAGATATAATTGCCAACATGAACCCATTCAAATGCAGACAGACTGACTGTAATATGGTAACATTTATGGGAGATTTTAGTGACAGCATTGGGATGCTTGACAATCCATAGAAAACTGTGCAGGAACTATAAGAGAATCACTAAAGATCAATGACCTGTTGGCAGATTTGTAATATTATCCCATCAATATCTATCCCTACATGTGGAAGAGTGCAATGATGTGTTGATGTGGCGAAAGCTGCTAGTTACCTTCTGCAGAGTGTCCCTCTGAATTTGGCTCTGCCGCAGTTTCTTCAGCAGCACGAGCTTGGCCTCCTCCAGTCTCAGCTCCTCCTTCAGCTGCTTAATGATACGCTCCCTCTCAGCTGGGCTGCTCTTCTACATTCAACAGAGCACAGCGGCACTTACACCACGCACGTTACAAAAAAAATGAAATCCCTTCAGGTGACTGAACATCCCCTGATTCCTCTGAGTCCTCAATCCACCTCTAACCACACAGTGCAACATCTCTGAGGTCAGAACTTGCTTGCATCCCCAGTACTAAAATCTATAAAAGCTCACAGCTAAGTGAGTCTCGAGCTCTCTCTTCCAATGCACGATTTCTGACTTTGGTCTCTCACCATGAGCAAGTCCGTGTCCAGCTCTTTAAAGTGGCTCAGCCCGTTCATCGGTGGACTAGGGGAGTCATTATCTGACAAAATGATGACGTCATCATCTTCAGGGGATGGAGGGCGTTTCTCCCTTTTTATACTCCTTGACAAAACAAAACAAAACAAAACTGTTAATAACAGTGTTTAAATTGATGTTTCTGTACGGATTACATCCAGTGTGTTCCTTCAGTACTTTGAGGGATGTTATAATCATCCTACTCCACAGCTTGACCATTTCACTACTTCTTTCTATCATCTATATCATCTATTCTAGTCAAAATTCAAAAGATCCATCATTTGAATGTGTTGTGCATGAATGTGTATACTCTTGAAACATCGGCATCCCCAGTGAAAAATCACAAATGTGATTTGAGTTTACAGACAGGATTTAGCTGTGGCGTTCGAGTTTGCAGTGGCAGATCCGGCTAGGTTGAGAAGCTTCAAAACATGTACGGCGGTTTGAAGGAAGATAAAGCACAACTCGACCGCTTCAAGTATTGGCAGCCATTACTAATGCCTGTATTTAAGGAGGTCTGCTCCTCAACCACAAATATAATTTATGACCGCAGGTTTATCCTCTTCGCTGTAATCTAACAAGTCCAGACAGCGCTCCGCACAGCTTCTATTCATGTCGAAGCTTTTCCAGCAACAAGGGGAACAGGCTTAAATGCCAAGGAGGGGCAAGGTATGACTGACTTAAAGCTCCGGTGAAGGTCTTTAAGTCACAATGAAACGGCTGCTTGAGAGCACACATTTCCTGTTGAAACAGGATACTGTGGGCAGGCGTCTGAAGCATTTGGGGTTGACCTGCATTCGCGTAAACTCGTCACACAAGGCACACTAAGGAAATCTTGGAGAATTTTGGGATCAGCCATCACTTTTATCTACAAAACCACATCGTTATGCACATTTTACTCATGGCCTCCCCTCCAAACACTTATAGCTCCTACTGCAAAGTGACTAGTTGAGCTGCAGGCTATATGTGAGAGTAGATGACCTAAATACTTTGACTAGTGGCACTCAAAAACTGAAGGGCAGGAGGAATGCTCCTGTTAAAATAAGACAGGCCTTATGATTGCACAGATTATGCATTTCTGTGAAGCATAAGAATTTGGTAAAGTCAACAAATGACGACACGCGGCCCGTCTCTTCTCCTCGCCGTCCTTTTTGTGTGTGTGTCTGTGTGTTTATTCATGTGTGTATTAGTCTCTCCTGAGGGCTTAGCGCCATCATCACTTCCTGTGGATTAATCACTTCTCTTCCAAAGAAGTCACGTGACCTCAAAGTCATCATCACGTGACACGTTCACTTTTCCTCCCATCCCTCCCCCCCCCCCTCCCTCACTGTTCCTTCCACTGTGGAAACCATGGCAACAACCGGCTGGAACCAGTTTGTGACACACACGGCTTCATTTTGTGTTCGGGGAGTTTTTAGGGTTCAGGTGGTGGAGAGGGGGGAAAATGGAGGTAGAGCAAAAGTTCAGCATCACCTCTGAGCCACACACACACACACACGCACCCGGCTCCCCTTCCCTCTAACGCAGCAGGATTACAAAAGTAACTTTGAAACATTTTTAGCCTGTTCATACTCAAACAAGGTGCCATTTGTCCTTTTCTAAAACCCCATAAGTGGGTTTTTAGAACAAAAAGTCTAGACAAGGAGCCGGCAGTCCCTCAGAAAAGCCACAAGGCGCCTTCACGTTATTATTTTTGTGCTTGTCAGAAGTGAACAGAGTTTACTGTGAACCGTTTCTCACCCTTTGGAGGTGCTCATGTCCACGGGCTGCTCTCCTGTCTGAACTTCAACCTTAATAGTGGCCTTTACTTCCCCTGCGGCCAGCATGCCGCCGGACGCCTTTGGCTCCGCCTGCCGGACGCGGCTCCTTGTGTCCATTGCCCTTGCTTTGTCATTGCAGTCAGTCCGATTGTCTGAGCCGGGTTCAACCACCTGCTGTCTCTGGGACCGATTTCGTTCATCCTTCACCGGCTGGGAGGTCAAGGGTAACACTAAAGATAATGGCAAAGGGCTCTGATCTTGCTCCTGCTCCTTGTCATGCTCTAATCCGGGCCTAGTCCGGCTCTGACCATCCTGTGCCAGAATAAGGTCAGGCTTAGGTTTAGTTTGTGTCTGTGTTGGCGATTCAGACGGGTCCAGTTTAGGTTTTTTGCTTTCATTGTCGGCATTGGAGGTTTCTACAGACTGTGGGGCAGCCTCCCTCTCCAGCGCCCTCTTCTGGCTGCGTGTCTGGCGGACAGCCTCCTCAGACATCCCCTGGAAATAGAAAGAAGAAGAATAACAGTGTTACGTGACGTGTTCAATAGTCAAACAGGATCCCAAAATGACACGAAGAACAACAACAACAAAAAAAAGTTTAAATTGAAAATAGGGAGCATAAAAACTCCAGTAAAATGAAATGTCCATTTTTATTGTATGAAGTTGGAAAACACCACTTAGGTATACTTAAGATTCTACTCAAAAAAACAAACAGAACTTTTCAAAAAAGAAAAAACAGAACTTTTAAAATCATATTTCCATTTCTAAAAGAACTGAAAATGAAAGTCCTTGTGTTTAATTTACAATACCCATTTATAGTCACATGCTTATGGCCTACATCAGGGTCAACATAAATATATATTTTTAAAAATAAAACTTTAAAAAATCTGAATAAACTACCTAAAAGTGTTTTGAGTGGATATGTCTGACGTTGGGTGAGGCAAACTTAAACACCACCCCTCGGCTGCACTTTTCCAGCTCATGGCTGCGTCACATACCACCTTGTTTTCCACTGGACACTCCCTTTTTGCCTTGACTGACTATGATCGTATGATATTAGGCACAGCCATATTGCCTTCTCATTGGCAGATCTTGATGTGGCTTTACACTTGCCAGCCACTTTATTAGGTACACCTTTTTAACTTCTCATTAACACTGTTATCTAATCACTCAACAACGAGGCAGCGACTCAGTTTATTTAGGCATGTACACATGGTCAAGACAATCTGCTGAAGTTCAAACTGAAACTCAGAGTGAGAAAGAAAGGTGATTTAAGTAACTTTGAACGTAGCGTTGCTGTTGCTCCCAGAGGAGTTGGCCTGAGTACTTCAGAAACTGCTGGGATTTTCCTACACAACCATTTCTAGTGTTTACAGAGAATGGTCCGAAAAAGAGAAAATATCCCGTGGGCAGCAGTTCTCGGAGTAAAAATGCGTTGTTAATGCCAGAGGTCAGAGGAGAATGGCCAGACTGCTTTGAGCTGACAGGAAAGCAACACTAACTCAAATAACCACTTGTTACAACCAAGGTATGCAGAGGATCTCTGAATGCACAACATATCAAACCTTCAAGCAGATTTGATACAGCAGCAGAAGACCACACCGGGTGGATCTAAGAACAGTAAACTGAGGCTGCACAACAGGACACTGCCTGGTTCTATGAGCCTCGATTTCTGTTGCAGCAATCAGATGGTGGGATCAGACTAAATAACATGAAAGCATTGAACCATCCTGCCTTATATCACTGATTCACAGTGGTCATAGAGTAATGGTGTGGAGGATATTCTCTTGGTACGCTTTGGATCCCACAGTATTAGCTGAGCATCGCTTAATTTTATGATCAGTGTACCCTTATATAAAGCTCAAATAAAAGCTCAAACTGGTTTCTGACTGGTTAAACATGACAATGAATTCACTGAACGGGAGGGACACACCATGGATGTGCAACTACAAAAATCTACAGCAACTGTGTGACACATCAGTATGGCCCCAAATCTCTGAGCAATGTTTGCAAAAGACAGACAGACTATACTAGCAAATTGGCTGTATTAAAGCAGCGGTCCCCAACCTTTTTTGCGCCACAGACCGGTTTATGCCCGACAATATTTTCACGGACCGGCCTTTAAGGTGTCGTGGATAAATACAACAAAATAAAACTAGTACCGGTACCGAAAAAAAGAAGATTTATTCATAACACACGTGAAAAGACCCAGGAAAACCGAGTTAACGATAAAAACTATAATAAAATAACGCTGAAAACCGATAAAAACCCTGAAAACCATACATTTCACACCTGAGCCTCAACTCTCGCGGCCCGGTACCAAACGAGTCACGGACCGGTACCGGTCCGAGGCCCGGGGGTTGGGGACCGCTGTATTAAAGTGTTCTGTCAGTGTACATGATTGGTTGTTTTCTAATTCGTCTACTCTGTGTTTATCCAATTGAGCGTGTAGTGTTTGATGTTTTACAGTGACCCTGATGCGAGCTATAAGGTAAAATATGTCGGCCAATTAATAAAGTTTTTCTGAACAACATAAGTGCTGCTGGAGCTTTAATTTCTTCTGATCGCATATCCCTAATGTGGTAATCTCAGGTACGCAGCAGCCTCACCCAGCTGCTCTTCAAACTTCCTGTTAGTGAGGGGCAGCCAATCAGAAGAAAGCCATCTTATAAGGAAAGGTGATAAAACAGCTTATTTCAGACAGTGGATGAACTGAGGCACAGAGTAAGACAGATAAAGGTTATGATGAACTGTGAGAAGAAAAATAACAGAGCCCCTTATATTTAGGCTCTAATCCGAGTCACATGTCATTCTCGCAAGGCTAACACGGTAGGAGAAACTTGCAGGTCTATTACCCAATAATAAATTAAGGCGTCTATTTTACCCCAACTGCATTTGTGATCGTCCTCGTGTCGTTCAATAATGACGCAGACAAGACTGACCTTGAACCAGCTGCAGGGGACGTGCTCTGAAAATGGCACCCAGACAAAACATGTTGGATTATCACGGTCACATGGCCAAGATGTTGACTCAAGTATAATTCCAAAACATCCCATTCTCCAAATCTCAGTCTAAACTAAAAGCCAGGAGAAAGGGGGACACTAGGAAAAATATGGGCGTACTCAGAAAATGCTCAAGTGTTCAGGGCAAAACAGAAAATCAAAATATGCACTTGAGTGAAGCAGAAAGGTCTTTTGAAAGACTGCAAAGAGAAGAAAAAAATGCTGCAGAGAGATAAAACATCTATGACAACATCGTAATCAAATCAGAGTTAAAGGGACTTGGGGTAGCGCGAAAAGTCACTGGAGCATGAATTCTGTTCAAATATTCATAACAACTCATGAATCCACATATTTTAGAAATGTACGTATTCACATGGAGGGATTTTTCATTGGCTGCAAGTAGCTCATGATGCGTATACAACTCTGAGTGGAGCACCAGATCCATTACTGTCCAATATCCCCTGAACACCAGATTCAATCCCCACCAGATGTTGACATGGCAGCGGTAGTGGAGATGAGGACATACAGCGGCTCGCTCTGTCAGGCGGACGAGCATTACAGAGTGCACTTGTGCCCTCACAGAAGTGCACCAGTACATGGTACATAGTGTCACACATTATCCCTACAGTAGCTCTTCTGAATCGCTCGGAGTCGGGTCAGAAACGAGAGCGGACACACGGGAAGACGGCAGACACTCCACATCAGTCAATACATGTTGATGGTTTTGATAATGGCCTATCAAACTGTTTGGCTGTACATCTCTGATGCACTTTCCATATCAGTGGATATTGACCCATTTATGCATAATAGCATCCTGTGCACTAAGAAAAGACTTACAAAAGGGTCAATCATCCCACTGATGACTCTGTGGATTTGGCCTCTGAGGTGTTTTCTGCCCCATCAAGTACACATGATGCTGTATTATCTAGTGAACACCAATATGCCTAAATATAGGTATAGTGTGAGATTATAAGGACAGAATATGACTCATAATTTCCATTACTAGTGGTGCTGATTATGCCGCGGACTTACATACTGTAGTTTGGTACAAGAATGATGCTGGTGATAAGATCATGAAGGATTTACTCAGAAATTTTTATATCCAGAGCAATAGCAAAAAGCCAGGTAAGGCTCGCTATTGTTCACTGTGTACACACTCATTGAATTGGTTATTATTGAATGTGTAAAAAGGCAAATGTTGATCCATAAGGCATGGTACACACAGAGAGGAGACAACCTGTGCTCAAAGTTCACAGGATCTCAAACAGACAGCACATTCAGAGACGCACACAGATCTCGCTCTCTGCTGGAAGAGCATGAAGAAGCAGCAGCGCACCGCAGTTATGTACTTATGCATATTTATGTCTTTATGTTACAGAATCGAGAGCCAGTCCTCCCAGGACTGTGGAGGCCCTCAGTCTGCCCAGCGACGCGCCACAGGAAGCTACGTTCCTTTTTTTTTGTTTTGTTTTTTTGGAAGGGTGTGGGAAGGAGGAGGGGGGGGGGGTTTCGCTACAATTAACCCTTACAACCTGGAGTACTTCTCCGTGACACACACCGTATGCGCTTCCACCCCCTCCTCCTCTCCTTCCTGTTCTCAGAACGGCTATGGCGGCGAGCAATAAGCGCACTTAATGTATCCATCATGCGCACATACAAAATGCACGCAGGGTGACAATGCAGCATGCAGTGCAATCATCTGATGGCAGAGAGCTGACTAAGTTTTTATAATACTCTGACATCACTGAGACACACATGACATGACCCTTCCCAGGATTCAGTGGGGGACACAAAGCACTTTTCCTGAGAACCGGTTTAAACCGGTTAGCTTGTGTGTGTGTATATGTGTGTGTATGTGTGTGTGTGTGACTCTGTCAGTGTGTGTGTATGACAGAGAGAAGCTGAAGCTGGTTTTAACCCTTCAGGTGCTGGAGCAGGCGCAGGGCTTCCACACTGACGGCCATTATACAGTGTGTGCGTATGTGTGTGTGTGCACGTGTGGTGTGGCGGGGGTGGGGTGTTGTGATGACATTATTAATTTCTGGCGCATATAGCTGTGAAATGATGCTGCTGGAAGGAATTAGACATGGGGAACGCCACCCATCCCCACACCCACCCCAACCTTACACGGGCACTGACCCTATCTTTGTAATGGGGGATCTTTAATGGCTGGCAGGTTTCACATTTCATCTCCATGGCAGTTTACACACACAATTCCTTCAAACCCTCTTCGCACACACACGGTGGAGCATACCACCTCCCACCCAAGAACTTGACATCACATGCAACCAGTGCAAAACCTCTGAAAGCAACCGAAAGCAAAACTGAACTTTACATGTCTCACAAATTCAGGCTTTAAAGCCAAACTTAACTGCTCACTTTTCACACACGCACATACACACACACACACACACACTAAGAGGAAGAGCTACACTGCCCACTTCAATATTACACTTGCTATAGCAGCAGGCGGAGTGATTAGTGTCATGGTATGATCTGAATCACATTGTATACAACATTATCCTGTTAAATATTCAAATCAGATGGAAATCCTCGAACAGCATTAAACGACACTGCAAAGACTCGACAGCACAGCGAGAGATAGCGCTCATAATTCTCACGGTGGCTGGGCTGACTGGTTGGTTGTCACTTGTTTAGCATATTTTCACCAGACCAAAAGTTTACCATCTGCATTTCTTCCCAAAGTAGAAACATTCACTTGACTTCGACCAGAAGCTGCACTGTCCCTTTGGTGTCTGGTGAATAGAAGCTACATTTGTCCTTGAATGATAACACCATTTTCCCCCCCCACTAGTACCTACTCGACACAACTCTACTCGACACTTAGGTGGTAGTACCTGGTACTTTGTTAGTATCTACTTAGCCGGGGTTCTAAGCGAGCTGAAAAGTTAATGTCAACAGACTGCATGCCACTGACTGGCCAGAAAGTGATGTCATTGGATGAGTCATGAGAGAAACTCCTTTACAAGAATCAAGCTTGCCATTTTTGAACCCCGGCTACAAGGAAAAAGACTCCACATTAACCGACACTGTCCACCAACGACGAGGTGCAGACCATGTCCTCCATTGTTGTGTTGTTTTGTGTCGCATACTCACAGTGTGATGGCATTCAATTGTAATGGAAAATGACCGAAACCGATTTGAGTCGAGCAGAGTAGGTGCTAATCTAAAAGAGCCACCCAACTGAAGCCCATTAGATATTACACAAAAACATCTGAATGAACACTGTCGTCGCATTACTAAAACTCTTTATCAGTGTTTTTAAAAAAGGGGAACATGAATAGATGTAATTTAATGACATTGAAGAACAAAGTTAAGAAGATTCTGTAGGTTTTGCAAAATGTAATGTCTTGCAGTTTCATTCTAAAGCCACAAGTCTGTAATTGTAAAACTAGACTTCAGTTGGTCTTCCAGTTTTACAGGGACACAACAATGTAGGAAAACACGGCATCACTGCTGCTTTCAGAGACACATTTTCCAAAATGATGGCAATTTTGATTTTATTCCAATAAAGTTGCCGTGTGCACACTGTGCTTTCCAGCATTTAGTTGTGTTTTGGAGGTTTCCATGTGCACACTGAGAATGACCACAAGACTGGTCCTCTAACAAGTCCTGCGCCTGTCACTATATTGTTTAAGACGTGACCATTAATGAGAATTGACATGGCCCATACATCCGTGTAAGACGCCTGTCCAACAGTAATACGAACGGCACATATGCAAGTTGACTCAGTGTCCAGAAAGTTCCCAATCCAACTCTGGTCAGCTGTCTCAAATGCCTGATAAACATTTGATTCCTTTTGTGACATTTCTCCAATCAAACCCAATCATCTCATTAACAACTGCAGTGTAATTAAATCACAGTGATCACTGCCACATTATCAAGTTGCAAAGTGCAGGTACTTAACTTTCTAGCACGTGTGGCTTTCACCAGCATAAAATACACATACTTTAATCTCGTATCAGGTTCCTACCACTATCAGGGTGTTGTCTTCTCTGTCTTTTTCTCCTGCTATGAGGCAGTTATTTATCACATTGATCTTGTCAGCTATCAGTCAATCATCCTTCACTCACACCAGCAGCCTCACTCTCAATTATCACTGATGTCCACCTTTACATGCAGTATGTGTTCAGCACTTTATTTACCCACCGAGAGACCTTTTACCCTGTGAACACATATTTCTACATCACACGGGGGCTTCAGGAAACCATGCAACTATGCGGCCACTCTGCCTTGGAAAACTGCTGAACCAGCAAAGTATTCGTTTCCATTACCTGGTTGCATCTGTCAGAATAACAAATGATAGCAATGATAGTTTCCGTGCACTAACTAAAAAGCAAAACCTTCGCTGCGCCACTCACAATAGAAGAATTTCATCGGAGCGTGTATGCTTAAATAAAATGTTGCTTTGGAGCTAGTTATGGCCAAAGCTCACTTTTGTGGGTCACTGACTTGCTCAGTTAAATAACTTCAGCTCTTGAGAGCTCAGAGCTTCACACGGCAGCCAGCGTCACCATCTACACGAAACGGGCCGAAAAGGCAATTAGGGAGCAACTTGCTCCACATGTATTTGATGACGTCTCTGATGCTTGACCAAACAGGTCGCCCTGTGACCCCCAGTAGTTATGTGGAGCAGCTCGAAATGTGGCCAACAGATGACCCTTTACAGAACAGTAGCTGATTGCACAACTGCCCTGAACCAGCCTTGTGTGTCTGTGTGTGTGTGAGAGAGACATCACTGGAACAGTGCTTTCTGGAATGGCTGAAAATTCATGCGCTGTTTCTGACTCACTCAGTCTTGTCATTTGAATACAAAAAACACAATCACTCTGGGGTGGATAGTACTACTACTGCATCACGCTGCAGATGCACAGTTTCTACACCATCAGGAAGGACAGGTAGCTCAACAGCCAAAGTGCTCCCCTCTCCTCTGACCTCCCCTTCACTAAAGGCAACCTGCACACTGTTGACATGTAAATAACGCTTTACAGGGCCTTTGTTCACACAAACAAGCGAGGGTTCATTCCAGATCACCACAAAGAGGCAATAAAAGTCTCCTAAAAGTAGCAGCTCGCTTTTGCCACAATGCCATCCCCAGCTTACATGGCACGCATGGGACTTTTAAGTGGCTGCATTGTGTTGCAATGAGAAGTACGAACTAACAAAAACTGATAGGAATCGGACAGAAAATCTAGATTTTTTTTTTTTTTTTTTTACAGCTGTCTTAGTCTCACAATAGTAGCAATCAACCACATATTTGTAGTTTTTTTGGATCATTTTCACAAGCCGTCTTAATTTTATAATAATTATTTTTTAATGAATAATAGACGATTATTTAGCTTAACAAGAAGAACTTCACTGCAGTAACTCTGATTGTGGCTCACACTTTCAGGCATTAATGCTACTTGGAAAGCAAGTTGATACAAGTCAGCAGACATTAGACAGCTATGTCCTCTGCAGGTGACGGTATGCAATAAGACGCTGAAAATCAATTAACTGCAAAACTAATTAATTAATTAACCAATTAAAGGCTTACACGATCACGACTCAGCAAGAGAAACCAGTGCCGTCACAACACGGCGTCAGTCCGCGTGTGGCTCGCTGCACACACCATGAGCAACGCCGGCTTCCGTCACGTTCAGCCATTAGATATCCCCACGTTTTAAATCCACCTCAGCGCGTCCGCATGAACGGACGGCACATATTTAGCGGCGAACTGGTGTGACGGCAGAAATCCTGAGCCCACAGCTTTGTCCCGAAGCGCTGCAAAAACTCGTGCTGTGGAAATGTGTGCACGCGCCTGTGTGTGTGCGTGCGTGCTCCTGTCTGGCTGAGAGGAAGAGACAGAGAGGGGAGTGTGTGCGGTGTGTGTCAGAGTGAGTGTGTGTGTGTGTGTGTTCAGCTTTAAGAGGAGGAAGACTACGGTTGTCACAGAGAGAAGTAGGAAGATTAGCTACCAGATAGCAGAACCAATACTGGTGCCACGGGGCTTAAAGCGGGCAGCGGCGTCCACCATTAACGTTTCCAGCCGCCAGTACACAGTCCAAAAAACCAAACTCAGCCCTTTAAAAACTAAACCCAGCCCACACTTACATGTGCAACTAGCCGGCTTTTTTATTATTGACACCGCCTCGGAGGAGGTGTGCGTGTTATTAGTTAGCGAGCTAACATTAGCTACATCGCACAAACAAAAACACGAAGCCACTTTTAGCTCGGATAAAGGCACTCGGTGTGTGTGACCACCAGCGGCTGCCGGACACTTCAAGCCAAACTACTGAAAGTCCTCCGAGCCGGGGCAAGCCGCTCGTCAACATGACCCCCACACACAACCAGAACCGAGCCCGAATCGTTGACCTGGCTCGCACCCCCGATGCGGGACAGCCGTCGAGCTCAAAAAGGACCCCCAAACTTTCGCGATACTGCCCTAAAAGTGCGGCTTTAGGAGGCTCACCGGGACGGTTTACCTGTCTGTCCCCTCCCGAGGAAAAACCTTCGAGTCGGAACTCATAAATTTCATCGACCGGCCCACGGACTGAGCCGCCGCCGCCGCCGACGACCGTCGAGCCGCTGGCGATGTAACGTTGTAATCCTTACCTCGTTAAACGACTTCTACCGCACCAAATCAAGTCCAGCCATCACATTTACTCGCCGGTGCTCCCGAGGAAACATTAAATAAAAGAAATTTTGGCTGAGCGAGCCCCCCCTCTTCTCCTCCCCAGTGCTCAACCTTTGGCTCTGCGGAGAAGTGTTACTTTTCAACAGCCCATCAGCTTCTTTATCGTCACAGATAGGTGGAGGAAAACCTGGCTCCTCTCGACGAGTCCGAATAAAAGGCTCCTCTCGATCCCCTCACTAAAAAAACTTCAGCTTCACATAAGTCAACTTACTCGGTAGCTTTGTCGCCCGTTCTTCGCCGATGGTCGACCAAGGAATGTTTAATCTGCAGTTAACCTCGATAAATCGTTGCTTTTTTTGAAATCCAGGGGATATCCTCTTTTTTCGGCCCTCCCCGCTGCCGCGTCTGTTGCCAAATAATGCGCCTCAACACACATGGAGCCGCTGCGTCCTCTTAGTGGGCATGCGCACCTCGCCATACCAGGGCGACCGGATCACATCATGTAAGTCACTGACCACGGAGGGCCAAAGCGGGACGACAATGTCAGGGCCCCCCCGGGGTCCCGGAGTGACCCGTGAGTGTACCAGCAAGTGTACCGATCCCCTCCAATACACACTCACACACGCACACACACTGTTACAGTAGGGACCCATGAATATGTAAAACACCACATATTTCATCCCAAACACTCACTAGCATCCTCTTTGAATCACCACAGCTTCTACTGTGGCTCTAACTCCAAGTCAGGACTCAGCTCTCAGATGCCAGAGTCACTTTATTGCCAGCCTGATGAGCACGGTGACACAAGTAACGCTTCAAACTTAGCATGTGGACAAATAATCAATTTGCACACAAAACAAAGGGCAGACAGCAGCTGCAAGAGCGAGGAGACAATCCGCTCAACTGCACCCGGGTCCGGACCCTTAAAGGTCTCCAAAGTGCAAGCAAATGCTGATTTATTTCTACTTAAAGTATGTTATGAGCTTAATGGGGGTGGTCCTGTTTTATTTCATAATGTTGAATCTGTGCCTGGCAGAGGCGAATGTGACTAAATCGATTTATCAAACCCTTATTTTTTATTTATTTTTTTTGCTATGTTGTGCTGATGTGCTGATGTAGTCCATATAGACACGTGTTTAATCACCTTAGTGGTTCATGTTGTCTTTACATGCCTGATTAAAGCTCAGATTTTTCACATTCATACAGTCAGTGAGTGATGCATAGTAAACATGCAACCCAGCAGTTTAATGTTTGCATTGTACATGATGGTTTGCAGGGGTTAATGAGGGGACGGCACCTGCAATTTTTTCCCTGCCATGTGGGCAGTTCCAGTAAATATACATATAAATACTCCATAAACACGTTATCTACTGAGCTCAGACTGTGATCTTACACAAGCAAAGTCAGCGCCATGTTTACCTTCAGTGTCTCTACAGCAGAAGTGTATCAGCGTCACATCCTCAGCATCGTGTAATTATCCGGCTTCACATTTGTCTCCCTGACCTCAAATTATGATCTAAGGTAACCATCCTCACTTATCTCCTGATTCAGAGTCACTGTGTGCAGCAGCATGTGATGCAACTCAGAATAGATCCAAGTCCTGAACCCAAACATTAAGGCTATTTGTGTCTCTCTTTACAGTGAAGAAGGTGTGTGTGTGTTGTGGTGGTGGGTGGGGGGGCACAGAGGAGGGTTGCTTTAAAGAGCGGTCAGCCAGCCCTGCAGTTAGAATCAGATCCAAACATGCAAGTCCAGAGCACTGTCAGCTGGGTTATACTATGCCAGTGACAGAGTCCCTTCTGTAAAAGCTCCAGCTGGCGTGCTCTTTCATGACAAGACCTGCATCGCTTCAAAGCATCCCTGTGAACTGAACTCATCCTCATTCGTCCACTACCGTGCATATAAATGGACATCCATATGTAAACGTGTGTGTGCCTGGAATACAGCGATCTAAGTACGACAGAAGTCCATAAAGAATGAGCGGGAGCGGGAGTGCTAGCCTCCAGGTGGGTGGAGAGAGGGGTGGTTAGAAGTGCTTTGTCAGCCTCACCCTCCCATTCTTTAAATGACAACAAAAAGAGCTCTCTCTCTAGATGTTGCTGTGTCATCGGGTCTGATTGTTTCTGTCCCCTCATCCCACTGTTCCATCTCCTGAGGCTACAGATTGTCTCGTGTAAAGCAATCACATCTGTAGCAAGGGAGCCATCTTCACATAATCACCCAGCACAAAGAAAAAAAAATCAAATTAAGATGAAGGGGGGAAAAAGGCGGTCTTGAGTTTACAGGTTGTGATGAATCTTTCTGTAAATATTGCTCCTCCTCCTCCAGCAGACCCAAGGAGAAGAACTGCGTTATCCCAGCTCTATTAAAAAACAATCAGGGCTGTGAGTTGCACTTGAGAACACTGAAGTCATCTCTTCTGTGTTATTTCTGGTCACTTTCTGCAACCCCTGGGGGAAGTTTTTCCAAGCCACAAGTCAAAGCACTTTGAAAGAAAAGACTTCAAAGCGGAGCGGTCCACCTCTGGAAGACTTCTACAAGGTGGAAGGCTTGCCAGACTTTTTCTTTTTTTTTTTAGGATACATAAACTGAAGATATTAGATGTCTGCTATTGACATTTACTGAACATTTGCTTTTGGGATATAGAAAATAAAGAAAATACAGTTCACTTGGGACAGGCTTGGACTGACTGACTGATTTCATCAAACAAATCAGTACATTTATATTAATGACAACGTTGTATCCCGGTAGATATATGAGTGATTCACTACCCCTCCAACAGGAGGGCTTTATGACAATAAATGAGTGAAATCTTGGAGACTTTGGGTGTCGTTGGGCTTTATTCTCGCAGCGTGTAGACAGTGTTACACACACACACACACTCACACACACACTAATTGGCTGATTCATCATTTAATCAAAGTGGATAATTAAGCAAACAAACACAACCTTGAAGTGAGTACTATCGACAAAGTGTGAAGCCAGAGACTTAATAAGGCGTATTGGGTTACATACATGCTTGTCATGTGATCTATGTAAGAAGTGTACATAGCTTGTTTAAGTAGGCTGGACCTGTTAAGTAACAAAATAGCTCATAAAGATTATTAAACAAGCCAGATGTTATTGACATATATATGTGTACATATATATATATGTATATATATATAATTGATATGCTAGTAAAATGGTGTTTATTAAGATTAGGATTGTACACTCTGCCAGGTTTTTTTACAGGTCCTGTCCAGGTGGAAAGGGTTCAGCTCAGAAATCATAGTGAGGCGAGGCCAGCCTGCAGCTCCTCTCTCCGTGTGGAGCAGGCCTAATGGCCGCCCGTTACGACATGACAGCTTCAACTTAATCCTCATTAAGCACTGTAACAATGCAGGAAGTAGCAGCAGCAGTCACGATTAGGCGGGCTCACTATTTGGCAGGAAATGGCTCCTTTCAGCAGCTACGTCCAAGACACCTAGAGCGTCCCAAAAGTTTTCACTTCTCACTGTAACCTCCTCCTCCTTCTCGTCCGGTGGAGACAGTCTCCCGGCGGCATCGGTGCACGAAGGAATAAAGAAGGAGAGAGGGGGGTGGGTGTAGGTGTACTGAGATCAGATTGATTAGAAATGATGTATTGAGAAAAGATGAGCTTTCGTAAGGGGGTCTCCGATGAATGCCGGTATCTGCGTCAGGCTGCCTAACCTCATGTTCGTGGGTGGAAATTTCGTGCTTTTTCTGAACGCGGACAAAGGCAACTGCGCATCAAGTTAACATTCGTGCACACATTTAGCGCACAGAAGGAGTTATTTGATCATTTTCACATCAAACAAGTTATAAATTTAAAGTCAAGTCGCAGATGTTTGTTGTTCCTGTGAATTCATTTGTAAAAGCTTTGAAGGATTCATGATTCCCACCCTGCTGGCCTTTCTCCAACTTGCGTAAAAATCCATTTAAGCGTCTGTAAAGAGGAAAATGAGTCTACAGCCGTGCCGATCTGACACAACCACCTATAAGAAACTGATCTATTAAACCAACTCAGCCTGACACCAATTAAGTGTTCATTTCAATGTTTTAGGGGTTTCATTAGTAGGGTCCTCACCAGTTTACATTTTAAACTGCGCTGATGTTACACGATCTTTCTAACGTGTGTATGATTACTGCCTATTCTCTAATCAGGTTACGCAGATGAAGTTTGGCGTAATCACGGTGATAAAAATGTAATGGAGTCTCCACCGTGCGCGCGCATGTGTGTGTCTGTCTCCCTCTGTGGCAGGACTCTGCAGGCTGGCTGCTCACTGAAGAGTAAAACCCTGTCTCCCTCTGCCCCCGGTGTGCCTTCATGTCCTACCTCACATGCATGTCTTACCTCAGCAGAGAAGACAGATGGCTGATTTTCAAAATAACTGCTCCAAATTCATCATCCCGAGTGAATGATGAGCTGTAGGTGTTGAGTAGTGGCCATGTAGCTTTTTAATTTTGTGTACTGAGGTTTGAGTATATGTTGAGGCACACATTTTCACTTTTCACATCTTCTGCAACTCATTCACCAAAATGAGGAGGTTTTAAAAGTGTGCCCAGCTTTCACCACACCTGAAACACGAGACCTTTTGTTGGCTTTTTGTCTGAGCAGGTGATGGTCTTCACTTCCCTTGTGGTCTTGATGTCATTCACACTTTTCATGTGCTGCAAAGATATTATTAAAACATACAGCGGTTATGTACAGCAGTAGGTTTAATGTGAAATGACTATTTTCTATTCACTGTTCTCACTCCTACGTAAGGATGCATATACTGTAGTTTTTCACATCATAACCTTAAACCTTAAATTAATCAAATGTAAGATTCATGTCTGTCTGTTAAGCATGTCTTAACCTTCAGGTCACCTGTGACCCATCATGGTTAGGTTTATTGAACCTACTCAAGAAGTAAACTAGAAGATGGTACCTATTAAATTTATCTTCATACAGTGGGACTGCAATTTTTCAGTTAAAAGTTTTTCAGTTTGGGTGCTTAAAACTGATAAATTCTATTAAGAAAAACAAAACCGTATCCCAGCCTTTAGATGATCAACCGGCTCCAGAAGATGGAAAAACTTCTCATATCCACATATTTTTTAAAAATCAATAATTTAAAGTAAAAAAAAAACAAACAAACAAACCCCAAATCCAAGTTGAATCATAGAGAAATAAACTCCAGGATGGTGGCTTTAACAAACTCTTCTGGTTTATTTTCACTCATCCCCCCTGCCCCCTGCTTGTCCATGCTTCCCCAGGACTGGCCGTTAGGCCTGCACCACAGCTCGGAAACCACTGCATTAATCAAACATCATCTCAGGCGTTCATAAAACGTCAAACCCTTTTAGAAGACAGGCTGTAAAAATAAAATCAGGTCTTGTGATTGAACTTAACTTCTGTGTGGACTTGGAGAATTCTTTGCAAAACAGCTCTTTGACTTTACGTCACGCACAAAGTTTTGGGTTTCACATTTTTTGGTGCGTTTTCCTCCACTACGATCCGTCTGTATGCCAGGAAATGAAAAGGTGGACAGACATCACTGTGCGGCAACGCAGTGCAAGTGAAGACTGGTCTTAACACATTCAAGCGACTCGCATAAATCGATGCAGACTTCAAACTGACAAATCAACAGTGTTTTTATGGACATTTTTTAAAATAATGTACAAGATTTATGAAACCCAGTGGACGCACTGAACATGTGGACAAAATAATTAAATTACAGCACATCAGCCTGGTTTCCCACAAAGTTCAATGTGATGTAGTGCAGAGTATGTGCTTCTACTGCAGAAGCTAAAACAGCTAAATCTTTGGTATGGCTCTGCAGGCATTATTTCACTCAATCATATGTGTTGAACACACAGTTATCAGGCTTGTTGTGTCAGAGTGGATCAAAGTGTAGAAACGTATTCAATGAAAATAAACAAATCATTCAACTTTAGAATCTTTATTCATAAAAAAAGTTATACAAGTGTTAAAGTTAAGTCATGAAAATGACAACATGGCGAACAGAAATGAAACATTCCCTTTTATGACATGCTGTAAAATGGCAATAAAATAAATGGCAACCACACCGTACCAACCGAACGTCTTTGCTTTATCGCAATAATCTCTATGCAGCTGACCAAACTCAGTAGTTGATTTTTAAAATACATTTGTAAAACTAATTAAATCTTTTCCTACTTTAGCATGAACTCAAAAATCGTAGTCCTACATGCCATATGATATTATATATATCAAAACTATTATAAACTGTGTCAGCAAAAAACAAAAAACCCTTAAATAAATAAGTTATTTAAATATACATACATAAAGACATCGTCTGGAAGAGATAAGTGAAACGGAAAACAGTATAATTCTGAAAACGTTTACAGGTTTCATTGTGAAACGGCACATGTGCAAAGAGGTAACAGTCGGTTCTATTTTAGTAGAAATGCTATTCTTATTACTGGTTTGTTGACCCGGGGAAAATGTGCACAGCATAGAGATATACACAGTGAGAGTGAAATGACAAAAATCTAAAGGGAAGCACAGTCAGGCTGCAAGACTGTAGTTTCAAAAGATGTCAGATTAGTCATTTTTGTGACATCACAGTCACGTTTTACACTTTACATGCAACTGGACGTTCAATAAGTTCTTATGATGTTTACAAAATGCTCCGATGGTTTGGCCGTTTCATACAACTTTAAAATGCCAACATTCACATTTGATCCTTTTCAGCCAGTAAGCCATATCAAACATATCATTACATAACATTAACATAATTACACATAGTATGCTTTGTAATGCGTATCCAAATATATCCTAACAAATACTCTATCAAAGTCTGCCGGCCTGTGCTTTTAAAGAGACAAATACTGAACTCGTGCACGACAACAAACTAAACTCATCTGTCTGGCCACTGGTTCGACTTTAAAACGAATTCTTCAAAACTAAAAGCTTTATTTTACTTCATATAACAACACATTCATGGTGGTTTGAAACAAAGGTTAAGAGACGAGCTGCGTCTGTCACGTTTGTGGAACAACGCTGGTGAATTTAAAAGAAACGTTCAACAAAACTGCAAATCTTTTGTTTTTTGTTTCATACAGAAAGAAGCAGGTCAGGTGGTGGGCATCACAGGTGTGCTCAGTGGAGTCTGTTGCTCAGAAAAAAGCCACACACACTGTTTTTATACTAGCCTATGTTAGCAGCACTCACTCACTTCCATTATTTTTTGAGGTATTTAAAAGAAGCCAGTGCTTTCCGAAAACATTCAAAGTGACTCTGTTATGCTTTAATGGAGTTAAAAGCCTCGCAAAGTTACAAAGACCAACGTTAGTGTCAAACTGGAGTTATTCTCAATAACAGAACTTCCTGAAACGTCCCGTTTACAGTCCAGGCTTTCTACCTCACTGTGTATAACACAATGCACGCATGCATGATGACTAGGTGTGACACACCCACAGACAAAGATATAAGAGCTGATTAAATCCAGATGCAGTCAGCTGTTATTCTGCATCCACTTCTGCTAACTTTAAAATGTATCAGGTGGTCTTCATACACTCTGAGAGTTACTGCAATGTCCCCACAACACGAGGAAAATCTCTATAAGCTTAGTGTTTTATGCTGTGTGGCTAATGTGGCTAACAGTACTGTCTGCTTGTTCTCTCCTACTCTTCATTCACATGTACCGCCTGTTCTAACACCCCAAACAAAACTCATTTACAGATCTTCACACAAACCCACCTCAGTAAGACTAAAGCAAACTAGCCATCACTTTGAAACCATCTTTCCTCCCGTTGCTGCTGCTAAAATCGCTGTTCGATAAAAGTCACCGTTCACATTGGCTAAAAGCACGTCAGCGTTGTGGTTTCAGGTAAATTTCAGAGAGAAGGTAAGAGGCAGACAAAGTTGCTCTAACGGGGTCGACAGCTCTTAGGGAAGGGGTTTTAAAACCGAGTGTTTCAGACAGTGGGTGAAAAGTGGCGCTGCTGCAGGGTACAGTGTAAAAAATATTTTGTGTTTTCTAAACACGAACGTGTGAAAAACTATTCTAGTGAGTACGAGCCTATAAAGAACCACAACAGGGGCACTTTAACCCAGTCAAACCCAGCTGTGATGCCCCAGTGCCCCAAAAAGATGAAGGAAAGCACCAAATGGAAGTCTGCCAAATGACACAGTGCAGTGTGCCTCATTTTTTCCCTTAAATTCATTACTCCTCCTTTCTCTATCTTGCTTTTTTTTTTTTTTACCCTTTTATCAGCTGCTTCTACTTTCAGGCACCCCAGTTTTCTTTAACCGTTTTCCCTGCAGCAGCTGCTCCATCTCTCATTTTCTCCGTCACTGTGGCATCGAGTTCTCAGAGTAGGCTGCCCAGGCTGGTCGTGGGTCCATTCTGAGGCTGGAACTGCACAGGAGGGAGGCCGTCTGTCCACTGAAACACAAAACAGAGGTTCCTTTGAAAACCCAACCAGGGTGGAGTGACTCACTGTTTATAGTGTGACTGATTGATGATGTGCTCACACTGATGAGGTTGTGTTCAGGGAGGCTGCAGGCTGCGATGTGGTCCTGCAGGAGCTGCTGGGAGAAGTTCTGATGCATCTGTGCGGCCTCGTGGGCGTCCATGGTGTTTCCACAAGCCTTGTTCAAATCTGCTGGGAAGAGATTAATTGTGTATACTGATGATTGTTGAATTATTTTGGATCCAAACACCATTTCCAAACCTAGAATGCGCCGTATGTGTGCGTATGTGTGCGTGTGTGTGCGTGTGTGTACTGTGATTAAATGATTTTTCACCCACTTGTTTTTCCCCAAGCTTCGTTCAGTTCTAATTCAGTTGTGGCTTCATTACTCTGTGATTTATTGACGCTATAACTGGCTGAGAAATGCATATCACTGCCCTTTCTGCAAGGGATCTTTCACCGTGAACTGAATACTGGCGCAAAATGATTAGCTGAAAATCAAAAAGCGCTTTTGTTATTCAAAGGGAGCGACAACTGTGCCAGAAAGGCGATGGTGTGTTCTTAGTATGTTCACTTGGCCAAAAATAACAATGTAGTTCAAAGAAACATAACAGGTATTTTGTACTGTGCTGTAGCCGTGGAGCCATGGAGCTTATTTATCATAATCACATGATGAATTTTGACTAAAATAAACAAATTACTGTTAATTATCAACCACTGGGTTATCCATTACACCAAGCTAAAGCTGTCAAATAAGAGAATCCACAAATAAATACCATATTCAACAAAGTTACAATGTTCTGTTCTTTTCTTTTTTTTGTTGCTGAAAATAAGTTAACTAACTATTAACTATTATGGTGCTATAAGGGGGATGGGCTAGATAACAGGTGGCTCATCCACAGAGTACCGTGAAAAGTCTCGAGTCACCTCTCATTGTTTTATGTTTTCTTTTAGGGAGCCAGACTTTCTTGTAGTTTCATAAAGTGCTCTTGAGAAACAGTTCTTCAAGCTTTCTGAAGGTCTTTCAGAGCTCTTCTTTGGTCATTGGCTGCTTTTTCACTCATTTTAAGGCCATTCCTTGTATCCGACCATTTTCAGGCTAATGTGTTTGTTTTGTTTGTTATGCCACTTAACACTGACCTTTGAATCACTCAAGGATAAAAAAAAAAAAACTTGGGATGAAGGGGATGGGGATGAGGGATGAGCCAGTGTTGTGTATACACATAACAGAAAACTGAGCAAAGAACCAATTTTAAACCGTATCTTTAGGCACCAAAGTGCCTTAAGACAAAACAAAACAAAGAAAAAAACCTGGTTCGACAGGCACAAGATATTTTTGCAATAACAAGGTGATTCTGAAAAAGCTGTTAGATAAAAACTTGGCATATCTCAACTTGGTGTGCAGTGTCTTCTTAAAAAAGTTGAGGACACTGGACAAGTGGAGGAACAAGTTGCAAGACTAAAACTATCTATAGCAGATGAACAGAATCTGAAAGTAATATCCTTAAGAAGTAGGAAAAAATTCAGTAAAGACCTGAGAGATGCATCTGGATCTTCAGCTGATCCATCTACTGTTCAGTGAAGCCTCATCAGAAATGGTCTCAGTGGAAGGGGTGGCTGTCAAAAAGCCATTCTTAAGGAAGGGAAACAAGGAGGAAAGGCTGAGGTATGCCAAACTACACAAGAGCTGGACTGACAATCAGTGGCGAAGATTTTATGGAGAGATTTAAATTTTTATCGATTTGTGTGGATGAGGTCAGGAGAGAGGTACAACAGTGAGTGTTTACAGCCAGCTGTAAAGCACGGTGGAGACTCTGTCATGTTTTAGCTTCCTTTTCAGCCACTGGCATTGGGGATGTAGTCAAAATTGATGGAATTATGAATTCAGCTGTACCATCAGATTCAGATACACCATGAAATAAAAGCAGTAAACTGCCAAAGGCTTCATTTTTCCCAAACACACTGCCAATAAAATAAAAACATGCCTGGATATCAGTTATGGATTGGCTTTCCAAAAACCCAGACATCAACATTATTGAAGCAGTGTGGGATCATCTTCACAGAGAACAGAACAAAAGGCAGAAACATCCAAAGAAGAGCTTTGAATGTCCTTCAAGGAAGTGTAAAGAAAGATTCCTGGAGACTACTTTAATAAATTACAAGAAAGCTGCCTAGACAGTCTAGCCTGTGTTAATGATTAAGGATTGTCATACCAGATATGGACTTTTAAGCTTGTTAGAAGTGTACAAACTCTGTTTTTGCCTTATATATTGTATTCCCATGTATATTTGTACATGTTTCAATAAACCACTGCATTCGTTTCCTATTTTCCAAGCAAAATATAATGAAATAAGAGGTGGCTTGAGAGTTTTGCGCAGTCACATAGTAGCTCATGCTCAAACACTATTCACAGGACTGTGTAGTGTTCAAAAGCAAAGTGATACATTTACACCGCTTGGCTGTACTGCACCGACTAATGAGAATAAAACCCCACTGCAGGTGGAGGAGGCTCGCAAACAGAAATGTTTGAGTTCACAAGGTTTATGGCTACATAGTCAGAAGTAACTATGGTCATAAAAATCATGAAAATATGTGAAGATATGAGCCTGTCACTGACCACATTACTGATGTCAGCATAATGGTGACAGGAAGGTCCACACCACACCTTTCTAGTCTGGGAGTCGACCAATAGGATCCCTCAGTCCATGATCATGACCAAAATGATGAAACATGTGACAAAGCTATCACATCATTTCATAGAGCTCTTTCCTCATTTTGTGCGTACATAATTTATCAGCACGGGGAACCTCTGACTGTGTGACTCTGTGACTAGTGTGCATGACATTTATGCTCTGAAAATGGAAAGGGGGCCTCCAAATGACAATATGACCATGACCTTTAGGGCAGTTTGGGTGAAGACCCATTGGGTAATCACTGTGTCATGACACTAGCTCACCGGCCAGATGAGCTAAACTTAATCATTAAGTTGAAACATAATCTCTTATAATAACTTTAAGGTTCTTCAGGTTGAACTGCTCCAAACACAGTGCTTGTCTATTGCGACCCCTTCAGGCCAAATATTGTCACAATTTTGTGGTTTGTAATCTTAAGAGGGATTTTAGCTCATAAAACCCCTCTTGAGATTACAACCTATTTGAACCCATCTTAGGTAAATTAATTTTATCCCATAAACTGACCATAACACAAAAATTGAAGAAAGGCTCCGTGACAGCTGTACCTTTAAGAAGTGCCGAAGACCAGAGCTGCACAGACATGTCTGGGATCTTGCTTGCCAGCTGCATGGCAGGAACCACCATGTTGTTGCTTTCCTGGAAAACGAAATGAAGTCGCGATCACATCTGCAGTCCTAAAATAACTGTGCCACAGCGTGCGTGGTCTAACGTGCAGGACATGCGGTGGTTTGCAGTCTCACCCTGTGGTTGCCTAGAACAAAGAAGATGTGGCCCAGGAGGACGAGCGAGCAGGCCGTCAGCCTGTTTAGATCCTCTGCATTAGACATCTTCAGAGTCTCCCTTAGAAATCTCCTGTTGATATAAATTTTCACGATAATCTCCCTTATCCCAAACAACAAGGACAGAATATTAAAAAAAGTAACTTACTTGGCCTCGTTGTAACGTCCCTGAAAGAAAGACAGGAGCCCTCTGATGTAAAATGCTGCAGCTCGTAGGCAATGAGAGCTGAAAAAGTCAAAGTTATTTATTATTTATTTTAAAACAATAAAAAATTCCAAAAAAAGTAACAAATCTGCACGATGTGTTTGTCTATGCAGCCTCTATAGTTACCTGACAGGAAAGTTGTGATCAGGGTTAATCCTCTCTAAAAGGCTATACAGCTGTTAATAAAAACAAAACAAAACAACAACAACACAAAAAAGGGAATTTAAACTAAAAGAGACAAACATTTATTAAAAAAAAAAAAAAAATAATTTAAATAGAATTTAAATAAAGCAGCAACTTTCCAACCTCTTGATGTCTGTTCCCTTCCCGAATGTAGACGCTTGCCAGGTTTGTCACAATGAACGTCCACAGTTCCTGATGTGTCGTCATCTAACAGAGGAAAGAGACACAGGGACTCACTGACAGCACAGAGCTATCTGAACACCACAGAGCCAAAAAATAATAATAAAACTACAACCATTGTTGACAGATGGTCACTTTGTGTAAAAAAAAGTTAGCCGTGCATGAACTGACACAAACAGATGTTTGGTATCCTACTGGGTTTCCAGTATCTGGATAACCCGAAGAGTTCATGGCGAGTTCACAATGCACCTGGGACTTGGGATCTAAAAAGAAATGAAAGGACAAACAAATCCAGATCTGATGGTGATGACGAAACTCACCTGCAGAGCTGCAGTGAACTGGGCTTCAGCATTGTCCATGCAGTTCACTGAGATACAGTACAGGCCCTGAGACACAAGAAGAGAAAACAGATGTGAAGCCTTCATATTAAATGAGACAGTTGTAGTTTGTAAACAGAGGCACTTGAACAGAACCATAAGCTATAGAACATCAACCACAAGTGCACACTTATGTGATACATTTCATTGGGATTTAACTGAAACCTTGAAAAAGTACAGATCTTAAATGGGAATGTTGTACATGCACCAGGGACCAATTTAAATACTTCTGCTGAACTTCTTTTTATAGCATCAGTCTTCTGAAATGTACTGAATGTCATATTTTCCATAAAGCTTTGTATCATCAGTCATGTAAAAAAGAACGTACAGTTTCAAAGCTGACATTTTACATATCAGACATAAAAAATAAATAAAAGAACCATCTGGTCCTTAATCAGGTTCGTGATTAAAAGCAAAGATGATGGAGTCAAAATCCAGAACCAGTGTGTGAAAAACTAAGTACACCTAATGATTCAATAGTTTGTAGAAGCACTTCTAGCAGTAATAACTTGAAGTAAACATTTTCTGTATGACTTCAATCTCTCGTGTTGCTTAGGAGGAATTTTAACCCACTCATCTTCACATCGCTGCTTCATCTTGTTGAGGTTTGTGAGCATTCACTTATGCACAGCTCTCTTAAGGTCCCACCACAGACTTTCAGTCGGGTTAAAGTCTGGACTTTGACTTGGCCACTGTTGTAGGTTTGCTGCTGTGCTTGGGATCATTGTCCCACTGCATGACCCACTGTCAGTCAACCTTTATCTATGTGGCAGATGGCTTCACATCTGACTCTATAATACTTTGGTATACAGTTTTCTAATGTGCCAACTGAGGTCTGCAGAGTCTGAGATGTAGCTCTTGAGTGTTTCTGCAGTTTCTCTAAGCAGTACAGGCTCTGACCTTGGGGTGAATAATCTTCCTCAGTGTAGAATGATGAACTTCAGTGATTTACTTCCCAAACTGATGGGCAGTAAAAATTGTTCCTTTAACGTCACTGCTGATGTCCTTCCTTCTTCGTGCTGTGTTAAAACACACCTGAATGCTCCAGACCATGAAGCTACCAAAACCTCTGCTTTCATAGAAGTGCTCACAGCTGCTGCTGATGTGCATTTACTTTGACTGCTGACTTACCAGGAGTGTATGAAGCTGGGCTGCGTGGTTGGTAAACAGCCTGGGTGACTGCTGGCACAGCTGGCAAACCTGAGAAATCTGAACACAAACCATTGCAATCTTAAGCTACAACTGCAAACTGCTGAGAATCTCCAAAGTAAGTTAATGTCACAGAATCTGTATGGATAAAATCTCTACAGCTGGTGACTCACTTCTTGTAAAGCTGTGGCCTTGTGTCCAGTGACCAGCCGGCACATGATGATATGCTCCAGCAGGATGACTTGAAACGTGGACAGGATGGGACTGCTGTCCAGCACTTTTAGCACACAAATTGGAGGTGATTGATTAACACCAAGTAAGAAAAATTATAAGTGAGCGTACGCAATCAAACTTACTCTTCAGCTTCTCCAGCTGCATGAGAGCCTTGTCTGTGTACTTCTGTGCTTTCTCCAAGTATCCCGCCTGCATGGAGTGCATCACAGTCACCTTTTCAGACAAAAACAAACAAGAGATATTACACAAAACGTTATCTGCTTTTGCACTATACTTTCAGAGTCTTTCACAAGCTGTGTGTCAATGACAGCGTCTCACCAGATACACAAGCACACACATGTGCTCCTTGGGCAGCCAGTGGAAAAGGGCTGCTGGATTAGTGGGAAGGATCTCATCGTCGTGGAGAGTGGAGATGGTCTGGATGCACTGCTGCAGCTGCTTCAGACATGGCTTCACGCTCTTTACCTGAATCCGACACATGCACAGACACTTTAAAGGTTACAGTCGGTCATTTTTGAGGTAATTTAATAGAAAAAATAAAATTTAATACTCTTTTATACAGTGATTAGTGTGTAAATATGCCATCCAAAAAATCCCTGCATTCTTATAACTTGAGAATTAATCCATTAAAAATACACAGGAGCAGCCACCAGCTTGTGGAACCTGACATGTTACCCCTTCATCTCAAATACAATGGGGCCTTTTACCAAATCCAGTTTTATGTATGTGGCTAGAGACCAGCCGCATAAGTAGGACACCAAAGGTCAGGGAGAAGAGAAGTCGTAGGTGTTCCTGTGACGTGGAAGCAAATCATGCCTGCACTTCCAGACTCCAGATATGAAGTTTTATCGTCGGAGAAGGGGCCCCCGTCACCGAAGAAGTGAAAGTGTGAAGGAAAGAGATAACCTACCGGCATCTAGATAAAACCTCCTCAACACCTCAAGCCTCATCTATGAAATGAAGTCAGGGCTCTAACACACAAAAAACGCACACAAGCATCTTATCTCCAGGTAGCTGACAATAAGACGGCTAAACAACATCAGCAGCTGGTTATAAGCAAACATTATTGCCAGGCTCGAGTGTCCTAAAAATTCCACTTTCCCTGTGATAAACTGATTACACTCTCTCACCACATGAGAGTTTATTCACCAAACATCAGAGCTCAACAATGTTAGACCCACTTTAAAGAAAGTTTCACCAATGCTGGCTAACAACAGCAAATAGAGCAGCGTTTACTGACAGAAAAGTTCAGCATATCCTCAACAACTCATCACAGTAATGCTGTTATTGAACAGAACTGAGCTTCACTGACTCAACAGCCAATATTGGACTCCTTTTACAAAGTTTCACAGCCTCCAATACACTAAATAGATGTGGACACATATTGATAGCTGAGGTAAACAGCGGGCTGAGAGCCTACACTCATTACAGATGAGCGGAGGTCAGAGTTGTTTGCCCTACAGCGCCCACCGTCGCTGGGATAATGCATTTGAACTGGGTTGGATAAGAAGACAGAACTTAGTTATCCACAATCTGCAATCTACTGACATCTAGTGGTGAGATTTTACACACTGCAGCTTTAACTTTGCTCTGAGCATTATTTTAACATAATGTAAAAACATACAGATTTATATTTGATATCTGGCACAAGTTATGGGGTTAAAAAAAAAACTTAATTTAAAATAGATGTTTCTTACATTTTTGTGAAACTTCAACAATAATGTATCTATTTAGAGCCGGAAATGAACCACGGGAATACCTGTCCAGCATCCAGGTAGTGTGTAACCTGCAACACCAGGAAGAAAACTCTCAGCGACTCCTTCTGAATGGGGTTTCCCTGCCAGTTCTCCACAATCGTCCCACATAGTGTCAGCAGCGGGTGGACCTCGCTCAGCTTCCTCTCCATCAGCAGTAGCTGCAGGGCCACAAACACAGATTAAAAAGCTGCATAATCAGAAAACAACACAAGTTAACACATCGAGCGCTTTTAGTTTGAGGAGAATGATTTAAGCTTACCATTCCTTTGCTTAACAAGAAGAGGGCTCTGTGGGAAAATGAAAGAACAAACTTAATGTGAGTCAATGCATGACCACAGATGAATCACTTATCTCGCTCAGAAAACAGAAATCTGACCCGTTTACCTCGTGTATTCTGATCCCATGACTCTCGCATACTCTGCTCCGACTCCTAATAGGTCACAAGCAGACACCAAATCTTTCTCCAGTGCGTGCAGTTGCTGAGGGAGACAGAACAACATTGCGCTCATACATCAGCCACGCTCCAAATTAACATAACAGGCACAAGTAGGTTTGTAATGTTGAGATGTTTCTTACTGCCAGCTGAAAAAGCAGCCTGCAGTGCCAGTAGGGAGTTTGCTGTGAGATCTGGATGGCCTTCCGCAGCACCGGCTTTGCAGAGTCCACCAAGTTCTTGGAGAAAGAAGCCAATAAGTAATTGAAAGAGAATCTGAATTCATTTTCTCTTGCATTTAAGTCAAAATCTAATTGGAATCAGAATCAGCTTTATTGATCAAGTATGTGTACACGCACAAAGAATTAAGCTCCAGTTATTTCTTTGCTCTCAGTGTACAGAACAGAGTAGACAAGAGAAGATGCTGACATAACATCAACATGGCACACAGACATACATATATATATATATATATACACACACAAACATGCATGAGAGCATGCATTTTATTCATTCAGATTATTGGTCAGAGGTTTTTCAGGTTGTTATCTTGTGTTTTAAACACAAGGCTTGCACGTGACTCAGGTGTGCTCAGCGGTACTGCAGTGGGTATGACGTCACTGTTTTGCAACGCGCAAAAACCAATAAAATAAACAAATGCACCTCTGCTAAAGTTTGTCCAAGCATTTTTATTTATTTATTTTTTTACAAACAGGGAAGATGATGATAACATGGATGCACATACCTGTTGACAGTAAAACTCCGAGAGAATACTCGCTGCCTCAAACTTGACATCTTCAAACTGAGAGATCTGATAGGTGTTGTTAAAGATGCAACCTACAATGTGAAAGCTCACCTGGTTTTAAGGAGATGCTTAAGTGGCACAACTTTTTTTTTTTTAAACCGGGTTGCATGGGTTTTAATACTGCACATGAAAAAGGATATCTGCTGTGATATGAACCACTAAGGAAGAAAAAAAAAAAAGGAAACAGATCATCAGTGAGAGCACAGTGGACCCTGGGTGGTGCAGTGATCATAAAACGGTGGTGGAGGTGTTTCTAGTACTGATCATCAGTGCTGCTCACCGCTTTTTCCAGGTGACTCTGGGCCAGCTCGCTGTTCTTTGTGTGGCGGTACAGCACCGAGCCCAGCTGGAGGTGAGTCCGGGCCTCGACCCTCGGGGGCGGCTTGAACTGAAACACTGCCTGCAGACAGTGGACGCAGAGCCGGATCTTTGGAGGACTCGACGTGCGGAAATGTTCCGCAAAGCCCAGCAAGGCCAGATACCAAGGCTCAGGGGCCTCTGTGCTCGCTGCCATCCCAAGCCGTCCGGGGATAAAAACAACAATTTAGCGTTGGGACAACGTCCCCAGCTTCAGCTAGCCCCAGCTGCGCTTTCCACCTCTGTCATTTGCATGAATCGGAGTAGCGCCAAGGAGCTAGTCCGAAGAAAAATGACTTCCGGTTGTAGCTTTTCAAATACAAACACACCAAACAAGAACAACATATTTAGTATGTTGTAGACCTATCTGTTAAACTTGCTTGACGTGGAAAACGATACAATATTCACACAGGAAGTATAACTTTGTGTCATTTAGTTTCTTGACAAGTTACTTTTATAAATAATTGAAATTGCCTCCTTTATTTTGAAAGGGTATTCATCAGAATAAAACAATCATTTAAAATCCTTTTATCATCCACTAAATAATAAATGTTACGTTAAATAATCACATATAAATAATATGAATAATTTACTGCCATCTTCTCAGATATAATGTAGTAATTGTAAAATTTGTAATAGGAACCTATGCTTTTCAGACTATGTTTGAGAAGAGCAAATATTTGTGTGGGACATTTGGAGAAATGTGCTATTCACGTACATTTTTCCGCACAATTCACTTCTCTGTGAATAGTACCAAACAGCCGACAGCGAAAACTGCGTTACTGTGATCGCTTCATTCATAATACCGGAGAAAGCATCCTGTTTCAGGGCGGAGGTAATATCCAAAGCATTTGACTGAATTACTTTTAACCGACTCATATAAAATAATAATGAAAACAACGAGAAATACCACAGTAAGGGTTTTATTTAACGATTGCCCTGGAAACTTCACCGGCTACAGTAACAGGGAATGGAGCTCATGTGCTTTAGCTAACAATAGCTGTCGGTACTAGCTACCTTAGTGGAGACTGAATCCTCCCAACACTGCTGAGGTTTCACTTCGTTGTTGCATTTAATTTCAGAGTTGAAGATAACGAGGCAAAATGGCCAAACGGAGAATCACACAGGAGACCTTTGATGCTGCTGTCAGGGAAAACATGGAGGAGTTTGAGATGGACCCAGACGAGGCTTTGAGGGAGGCTGTGGAGCAGTTTGAGTCTCAAGGTAAATGTCACAGTTGGTTAATGTACACTGACTGTTACACACTTTGTCAGGGTAACGCCGTGTCGGTTAAGACTGATATAAACTTCAGGCCGAATGACAAGGTAAGAGTTGCATGTCTATTGAAATTAAGTCACTGATGGTCAAGCTGCAGAAGACTGGAGCCATGAGCATGTGCAGTGCTGAAGAGGAAGACCACAGAGAAGGTTGTAGTGAAGGAGGATACACAGAAGGTTGGTGTGACAGAGGAGGATGCCAGCGATAGGGTGAGATGGAGGTAATGCCCTGTGGCAACGGCTAAAGAGAGCAGCCAAAAGAGGAGGAGGAAGAAGAAGATGTAAAGTGCTCATGAAACATGTGTCATTTATGTTTTTTGGTTCTGTCACATTTTATTTTGTTTTACTTTAAAATTTCAATACTGTCTAATGAACAGATTGATTGAAATACTAAGCGTTGCCTTATATTCTACATCTGTAATATGTCATGTTATCTGTATGTGTGCAGATATTAGCCGAGATCAGGAATGTTAAACTCATTTTACATTGCAGGCCGCATACAGCCCACTTTGATCTTAAGTGTGCCGGACCATTGATACAGCTCTTTCTGCTATTTTAAAGGAGTTTCACTACACATTTGATTCTGGGCCCTGGACTTAATGTTTGACAACTCTAGCCTTGATCCTTCATTTAATGGGAGGTGAACTTACTATGCTGAGAGACAGATTCCCTGTTTACTGCACTGTGCACTGCGAATTTTTAGTCTATTTGCAAAAATCCAAAGTAAAAAATGTTTTTCCACATCAGCAGCATTAGAAACGGTCCAGATCATAAAACTCTGATTTTTGATTGGCCAAATCTAGATTAATCTCTGTTTTTGATTTGTGTAACCATTCTTTTACCTCTGTCACTGTGGTTTTATGATTAGTTCAGTTTGTCTGTTTGGTCACTGTATTACTCAAAACTTATGAAAGGATTGGCATGAAAATTTTAGGAGAGGTGGAGCTTGGCCTAAAATCAAAGTGATTAACTTTTGGATTTGATTTGCATTGTGAGGGCAAAACTGAACATTTTGCAACATGTCTGTACAAATACACTGTTACATCCCCACAAATAAGGTCTAGGGGTAGGTGTGGGGGAGCAGTAACAAATAGAACTGAAAGGCAGAAAAGGAACCCAGTTCATGCATGGTGTGTAGGGGCTTTTCAGCAAAGGTATGCAGTCTTAAACTGGTCTTGCTTTATTTGTGTGCTTGTAAAAAAAAGAACAAGAAAAAGAAAAAGAAGCAACATCCCTTTGTCTTTTTCCTTTTCAGTCTGTTTAAGTTTCATTCTCATGAATATGTCTTTGTAGCTGGTTCTCCTCAGTAACAGAGAGGGAAGACTGTACACACACACACACACAGAGCACACACACACACACACACACACACACACACACACACACACACACACACACACACACACACACACACACAGAGCACACACACACAGAGCATGCACACAGACTTCTTTATTATCAAGCACAAAAGAAAAACGTTTGCTCAACCAGCTGCCCAGATTCAGAGCATTATTGTTTCTGTGCTTTGCTCTGTTCTCTCGTCCTCTGGCACCCCTGCACTTACCATTTAGGGAAAGTGAGTATTTAGCAAATGCAAGTGTGCCATGCATTCAACCATCCCACCCCACCTCCCTTTCCCTCTTACAGCCTATATCCCACTGCCACAATCCTTCTCAATAAAGTAGCAAAATCTTCATAACTGGATCAGTTGGCTTCTTTTCTCTTCAGACTTTAATCAGCTATAATTTACTTTTACTGCTGCTGTCCCTCCTGTCCCCACAGTGACCCTCTCCATTTGCTTCTGCCATCTATCTGTCCATCCATCCATCCATCCATCCATCCATCCATCCATCCATCCATCCATCCATCCATCCATCCATCCATCCATCCATCCATCCATCCATCCATCCATCCATCCATCCTTCTGTCTGTCCTACCGGGCTGGAACCTATCCCAGCTTACCATAGTGCAGGAGGCAGGGTACACGCTGGACAGGTCGCCAGTCTGTTTCAGGACTAACAGAGAGAGACAGACAACCATTCATCCTCACATTAGCACCTATGACCAATTTAGAATCACCAATTAATCCAACCCCACCACATGCCTTTGGACTGTAGGAGGAAGTTGGAGCACACACAAAGTTTAACTTTCCTTATTTTTTAAAGATAATGACAGATTTTAGTGTACAGATGAACTTTATGAATTCACTTATTTCTCAATCAAATGCGCACAAAGCACTGATACAAAGCTTTTCTTTTTTTTTTTTTTTTTTTCCAACAAATCTTCATATAAAGATCCAGTGGCTGAGGTTTGCTACTTCTAACAGAAGCTACAGTAAAGACATTTTGGGAGTGTTGGGAAAGCAATAAGTACTAAAAAGTAATTTATTCCTTGTCCTTACTTTAATCAGCTGGAAGCCTCTGTCTTGAATAACAATTAACACATAAGGTTAGTCCACTTCTCGCCCAGCAAGAAAGGCTGAAAAGCTCCAGCCCCGCAGTGGTTTAGAGTATGGATGGATATATAGACACAAAGTTAGACTTCACGCTGGCTGAAACTCGTATAGAGACTACAGATCCACTTTGGACTTGTGATATTCTTAGATTCAGATTTTTTCAAATATGAAGAAGAGAGTGCACTGATACTCATGTGCCACTGCTGATAATTACAATAGCTTTTGTTGTTGTTACTGTCCGCTTCTGAGATGTTAAAATGGTCATTAAAGAAGTTATGTTGACCTTTGGACCCTTTTTTTGTGAACTTCATGTTGTGCTGTTTGTCACAGCATTAAGTCTAATCGTATGTGTTAATGCAGGTGTGGACCTCAGTTGCATAGTGAAAGCTGTCCCAACATTATCATTGGCTGACAGTCAAGAAGAGCAGACACACGAGGTCCTACAGGTGAGTCTTTATCTGTTTTTCCTGAAAAGAGAATAGTTACTGCAAATTCTATCTATATTAAAAAATTTTTTTAATCATTTTAGGCGTTGGAGTCCCTCCGAATTGGAAAAGACTCTGCTGGTGTGACAGCAGACCTAAAAAGCTTCACTGAGCAGTGCTCACTGGGATTTGCCCAGCGGTACCTCGCTGCCCAGAAAGACGCCTACCCCGTCATCCTGTCCTACTGCAAAAAGAGCATGGAGGAGCAGGAAGCAGCATTAGCCGCTCTGTCTGCTCTGGCCGCGCTGACGGATGGACAGCCAGACTTGCTGGACGCAGAGGGCCGGCAGTTCCTACTGGATATCCTTAAGAAGTACCAGGCGGACTCCTCTGTGACACGGGTCGCCATCAGTGCCGTGCGGCACTGCTGTTTAAAGCACGAACAGAACAGGCAGGATTTTGTAAAAGGCGGCGTCCTTCCGCTGCTCACTGGTGCCATCACACAGCACGGTGAATGCGCGGAGATGGTTAAGGAGGGCTGCGCAACTCTCCGAGTCATGACCTTTGATGATGACGTGCGGGTTACGTTTGGGCACGCTCATGAGCACGCCAAGAGTATTGTTCTTGAGCACAGTGGACTGAAGGTGTTGATTGAGGCTGCCAAAGGTAAGGCCAGCTGATCATATCAATATAGATTTAGCTTCTGCGCTTTCTAGTCGCTTTGTATTTGCTGGTACATTTAAATAATTTTGATTTCTTGGATATCTTCCACACAGCTCACCTTGGTAACACTTCTGTTTTGAGTGAGCTGTGTGCGACTTTATCCCGTCTGGCTGTACGGAATGAGTTCTGTCAAGACATCTGTGATATGGGCGGATTAAAACTCATGATGACTTTGCTCGCAGACAGCTATGAGTCAGCGGTAACGTACAAGAAGCAAAGATCGTGATGTGGATCGAGTCCAGGTTTGTTTTTTTTCGCTGAAGTGTTTGTCTTCCCGCAGGAGCTGGTTCGGCAGGTCCTTAGCGCGATCCGAGCCATAGCAGGAAATGATGACGTGAAAGATGCTGTTGTTAATGCCGGTGGAGTTCAGCTCATTGTCATCGCCATGAACAGGCACATGAGCAACTCTGCTGTGAGTGTCACTGTTGTACCTACATGTTAAATCATGCTAAATTGGTCTCTGTGCATTGAAACAAACAAACACACAAATGAGGGATACACTGACTGAAAGAATTCTCTAAGATGTTCTAAGATTGTGCTCACTTTCTGCCATAGGTGTGTGAGCAGGCTTGTGCATGCCTCTCTGTCCTTGCTCTACGTAAACCCAACAACTGCACGGTCATCATGGAGAATGGAGGTGCCTTGGCTGCCCTGCAGGCTATGAAGACTCATACCGATGTGGTGAACGTGCAGGTAAGATCATGTCATCAGTGAACAATATGCTCCCGGGATCTGGACTCTTTGTGACTGTGATTCAGCGTTTGGTGTTCGCCCTTTACAGAAACAAGGGTGCATGGTGCTGAGAAATCTGGTCGCACGAATGCGTAACTTCAGCCAGTCAATCTTGGAGATGGGAGCAGAAGCGCTGATAGCCCAGGCGCTGCAGAACCATCAAGACTGCGGTGATGTAGGCAAGGCGGCCCTGAGAGATCTGGGATGTCAGGTGGAGCTTCGGGAGCTGTGGACCGGCAAACATGGCAGCCTTACCAACTGAAAGTGGAGCACAGCACCACTGCAGAAGGTTCGCAAGGAATGTTCAACACACCTTGCAGGGATGGGGTGGGGGTTTAATAGCAGACATTCAGTCCCGCCCACTGTGATTTCATTTCCCGGCAGAGGTTTAGGTGAGGCTTAACCATCAACTGCCATTGCATGCAGCCACATGATGAAGGAGAGACGCTGGTGATGTTAGTCTTCCTTCCATATTTGTATGAAAAAATAAACTAGCTTGTTAGTTAGCTACTTAACCACTAAAGTACAACAATTAATAGCCATAGACAGTATACAAGATGGCTGTCGCTACCGTGATGTCACTCAGTGATTTGTGAAGCCCTGTTGTGATGCCTCAAGCTGAGAGTTTTTGCCATCACCATCTTGATGTTTTGAAACCAGACGTGATGAGTGAGGGTGGGAACTGTGACAGCACGTGCTTATTGGCAATCAATCACTGTTGTTTAGCTAATGAGATTATCCTGAATAATCCTCGTTTCTGACACTTAAGATGACCAAAATTTACAAAATAGACTGAGTTTTTTATTCAGTATGTCCCAAAATATGTGACAGAGCCCATAAAATCATCAGTTTATGGTTTACAAAAGTCAAGTCTGTTGTCCTTTTTCCCTTTTCGACTTCTATCGGACTGTAGGATAGTATTTTTGTAGGCACAGGCGATGCCTCATGGTGTCCATTAAAATAATCCAGGTTTAAGATACCATGTTTGATACTGTCTTTGTTAGTAGTACTGATAGCCAGTAGCCTAGCTAGCTGAAGTAAGACAAAAAACATTTGAAAGCATATGAGGAAAAGCCTTCAGCTTTAGTTTCACATCTGGTTGAAAACATGTGGCCGTTAAATAGTTGAAGAGGGATAAAGAAGGGTGTGCTTTAGGGTGTGGCTAGCTTGTAAATGAGAAAGTGCCCTGACCCTTGTTATCGCAGTGAGTCCACCCCTCTTTTGTCTTGTCAGGTTTGAAAATGCAAAGATAGTGAGACTCGAGGCTTCAAGATGATGATTCTTTTTAACCAGCAATTTAATTTGTTGTATTTCAACAAAAAGTTACAACAACCTGTGAGCCTAGGGTTTTCTTTGAGGTCTGTAAACAACAACAGATGTAAATGGGTTTAATTTTACCCACAATCTATCCCTGTTTTAGTGGTAGCCCAGCTAAAATCTGCCCACATTTCACATTTGAACCAACAACATTGGCCCTGTTCTACTTGCCACAAACCCTTAAATATGTCTCCCTGAGTGCACTTTTGGCTAAAATGTAATCCTGTCATGTTTATATCTAACATATAAACATACTAGAAGCAAATACACTCTTAGTGAGGCATATTTTTACAGTACATTTGCTGAAAAGGGTTTCAGGCAGTGTGAATCAACACACAACCAGTCACGATGCTTTTGCAAGATTTGAAAGTGTTTTCCAGTACAAATAAGTACAAAAAGGCCTTTGTAGTACTGTTGTATGTGTTTTTATTATTTATGTAAACTTTTTTTAAAAGTGTTTTTGTAAAATGTTGTATGAGTGCATTTGCTGCTACGCAACTGCTCTGTAACATGGTGACTTGTTTCCTGTGTTGGCAGGGCCAATTTATACATGTTTTGAATGCCTTACACATGCTTTATTTTTAGTTTGTAAATTTGTCATTAAAGTTTAACACAGTATGATACCATCTTCTGTTATCTAGCTGTGTGTGATAATAACAGACCCTGGATCTCATGAGTCTGAAGTAAATAATTTTCAAGTGTACTTAAAGGTCTAACAAGAAACTGCAGGTGGCCCACTGCCTGCCAAGTGTCTCTCCTACTCACGCCCCTCTAACTGACCTATCCAAGCTTGCCGCACCTCACTGAGACTTCATTTCCCACAATGCACCTGCGCTCGTCCTTGCCAAACCTCACTGTGGTCATTGCGAACCGCCTCGCCTGGCTGACAGGAGTAGTAACGGCAGAGCCCACAGTGGCATGGAGGAAGCCTGTCACTTAGAGTCACTGCAGCTCTGATGGATGTGAGAAAGGTATTTTAAACGGCACCTTCAACATTAGGACACATTTCCAGTCAGGACATTAGCTCATGGTTAACATTTGCACTACGCTGTTACCGAGAAAACAGACGTGAATTAAACGGCGGGCTAACGGCTAGCTTACCTTACTTAACCTGGTATTTGGCTAACTTAGAAATAACTCCTGAAGAAGCTGTTAACGGCTGGAAATAACGCGCCAGTGGAGGGGATATCAAAACGTGACAGCTCTTGGTGCCGGTGTCAGGTTTATAAGGTAAGAAGTGTGTTTGTGTAAGCAGTGACAGTTCGCTGGCTTCAGAGGGTGGCTGTGTTTTGTTTGCGGGCATGTGTCGACAGGACTGGAGCAGCGGGCAGAAACAGAAAGGCGAGGCATGGTGATCGTTTAATGAATAAGTGTCCACTTCTACTGCAGTAATGTTGACTTATAACCGTGCTTTGGTTTACGGTTTAATAAATGCCGAGGAAAATGGCAGCATATGGGACACGGCGCTGTTACAAAACTGATGTATTAAGGAGGCAGGCAACATGAAGAGCTCCTGATGTTGATTATTGTGATGCTTATTGACTGTTTATGCTTTTGGGGCTGTGCATGTATTTTCTGTTTCCCACAGCTGGCATGTGGTCATATTTTGCTCTCAACTTTTTCCACTTAGACTTCCAATAATTTTCATGGACTTATTCTTGATAAATATAACACAAAATTAAACACACACTTTACCCATAAGCATTAAGTTGCCTTTTTTGACTCCCTTATTCATGATAATACGCTTTCTATAAGATCTCCACTGTTGCATGTGTATAGCATGGGAATGCTGTCCTGTATTACAGAGTAATGAAGCCTAAGGCACACAAATAAGACATAGCAGCACAGAAACGAGTGAGGAACAAGGAACTGTAAGATGATATGCATGGGGGAAGAAGCTTTAGGGAGGGGTGTGAGATGGCCTGAGATTTGGGATGGTGGCTGCTGTGAAAAGATGGGTACAAGAAGTCCTAGGCCTGTTGGACTGCTACCAGTATTAGCTGCCCCTGACACAGCTTTTGAGCAGACCCTCCGTTTACAGTTTCACTGTTGTCTCTCGCTGTCTTCATTTGCTTCTTTCCTGTCACTGCTTCTTGTTGAACTCTGGTGTTTCTAAGTGCTGAGCCAGTATGTATATCAAAAACTAAGTAACCCATATTCTCTGTAATAATATAAATCTGAAAGGGCAGATCATCACCTAATCATACCAGTCACAGTATTATTTTGTTGGCAAAACTGTAAACAAGAAAAACTTTTAGGGTCAGTCAGCTGTTCATCACGCTTGAAGAATTATACAGCATAAAATGAGTGTTACACAACAGATAAACATCAGTCACAGTCATAAGCAGATTTGATCTTATACTGATGAAGTATCTGTGTGTCCCATGATGACAAAAAACAAACAAAAAACCCAAATAAGTAAAATTCTTCACATGAAAACCCAAAGAAAAAATGTAGAATTGCTATCATTTTCAGTCTTTCTTCTGAATGTGTGAAACTTGTAGATCTTGTGTAGACTGGATGTGAATTACTAATTTACATCTTGTTGTTGGTGTTCCTTCAACTCAGGTTTACATATTTGATAGCTTTGGACTTGATAAAGCAGAGTGGATGGGTTGAACATTACATGAATATGTGATCTATGTGGTGAAATGATTAGTTCTTTAAAGCCATGCAAATACCTCTATTGTTAAAATCAGTGAGTTCACTCTAAATAATGTTTGTCTTCTAAAGGTCAACTCGTCTTTATTGACGAGATCTGGAGGATTGTCCTGAATGTTCAAAGTTGTAGTTACACTGCAAACTTGTTTCCAGCAAGGGAGGGGCTTCAGCAGTGCTTGTGTTACTCAGACACCTTTCACCTACAAGTCCTCTGTCCTTCAGGAGTGATCTATTGTGCTTCCACTTAGCTCAGTGTCTGTGTGCAGTTTTCATGAGTGAGGCAGGTGGTTCAGAGTAAGTGGGCTATTCTTGAGGCAGTTATTCACATCGTTGTGTATTGTATTTCTAGTTTATTGTGTACAGATAAACATCTTGTTTCTCATCACATGTTGTAAGCATATAAGAAAGAGGGCGGTTAAGTAGAATAGATTTGAGACCAGACTTTGATTCTGTGGTACTTGTTATGATGCATTGAGGCCATAAATAATCATGTTGTCTAATTAGAGCAGTGGTTATCAAACTGTGGCGGGTGGACAATCAGGTAAAAGCTCATAAGAATATTTTAGAGAAAATAAACAAAGAGTGGATGACAGTGCTGACGTAAGATTCTTTTTGTTCTGATTCATTAAATGTTGTGTAATGTGGAGTTCCAACTTCTGAGGTGAGGCATACCAGGAAAAAGGGTTTTCAAACAACTTCCTTGCAGTAACAGGAAAATCTGTTTAAAAATATTTAGACTGACATGAAACTTAACTGTGTTTGTTTTTCTCTTTTTTCCCTCTTCCCTGTAGCTTCTAGCCTCCTGTACTCCCCACCAGCATCACCGCTGCCACCAGCGGTTGAATTCATGAGCGTGCTTGGTTCATAATCCTCGGGGATGGGTAGTGGAGTCCAGGAACAACGGGCATCACTCACACAGGGTGAAGTGCTCCCACTGGCTTCCTCCAGTCAGTCAGAGGTGAGCACATTTATACTGGATCAGGGTAATCATACAGCTCAGGTTTGGTTAATAAATTTTATTTAATTGTGTCTAATTGTGTTTAGAGGAAAAAAAGTCATTATTGTGTTAATGTTGACATTCCAGGGGGTTGTACAATTATTTCTGGAATCAGCCCATTTTTGTCACCCCCAACAGATTGTGGCAGATAGCTGCCCCTTCCTGAGTCCAGTTCTGCCGGAGGTTTCTTCCTGTTAAAATGGAGTTTTTCCTTCCCACTGTTACCAGGTTTCTGCAGTTAGGGGGTTGTTTAATTGTTGGGGTTTTCTCTGTGTTATTGTAGGGTCTTTATCTTACTAACTGAATTACATTAAATTGAATAGTTAGACAGTTTAGCTAGATATATTTATTTGGATGCATGCATTTCTAAAATTGTGTATGCGTGTAATGGAGATATAAATATACCTTATGTTATCATACAGTTCTGTTTAAATGGGTTTTCTAACATGATTATTCATTCCCCCACACTTGTCCCATCACTTCTGTGATTGCATCCTATCAAGTCATATGTTATTTGCAGAATATAGTGACATTGTAACACTATTTTAGTGCCTGTGTTTCATGTGTGTACTGTGCACTAGAGACCCCTCATTCTGTTAGCTGAATATGATATTCATGAACTGAGCAGGTCTTTGTAGCTTCATGACCCCTCTGTTTCATTTAACCACATCTGCTTCTATTTGTGAGGTTTTGTTAGCTGGTTAGTTATCTGTCAACTGTTATCCTGATGTAACCCTGGCTTACTGATCAACACTATAGCAAACACAACAAGTTGCAAATGTACAGTGTCTCTGTCTCTGTTTGAACCTAAAATGTGATTATTTTGCTTTGCAGGGGTTGAAACAGACTCGGTCTGTTATCAACTCGCTCTTTTCAGGGGCTTTAGCAGGAGCTGTAGCCAAGACAGCTGTCGCCCCATTGGACCGAACTAAAATCATCTTCCAAGGCAAGCTGGCTGCTCTGCTAATTTACAACAGTGACCTGAATAAAGAACATGTATTAATATATGATTACATCTTGTTGGGACTACTGTGGAAATACCAAAAAAAAATCATGTTATTGATATTACTTAAAAAATGACTGGACTTGTCACTGCAGATTTTTAAAAAAATCTCTATTTTTAACATCTTTGATTTTATTTTCTGTTTATGCCATTTGTATATGTACAGGACTTTGTGAACCCTGGTTTATTTTAAAGTGCTATACAAATAAAGGTGGTATGGTATGGTTTTTATATTGTTCATGTATTTTGTTTTTCAGTGTCTTCTGCAAGATTCTCTGCCAAGGTATGTTTGAGCATGAAATGTTTCATGTTGTCTGCTTCCTATTTATAAGCTTTATATCTATTGCACTTAATGTAAACCACATATTTTACTGTGTTTGTTTTTTTTTTTTTTCATGTTCATTTCATGTTAATGTGTATATGTTTGTGCACACTGAATTAAAGGAAGCTTACAGGTTGATCTACCGCACCTACCTGAAGGAGGGCTTCTTCAGTTTATGGAGGGGAAACTCTGCCACCATGGTGCGAGTCATCCCATATGCTGCCATCCAGTTTTGCGCACACGAGCAGTACAAGGCCGTGCTGGGAGGCTACTATGGCTTTCAGGGAAAGTACGTATCTGTGTTTTGCTTGTTTATGAAATGTTTTCTTATGTAAAGACATAAAAGGGCTGATGGGTTTTTTCCTTTTTGGTTGCAGTGCCCTACCTCCAGTCCCAAGGTTGCTGGCTGGGTCCATGGCTGGTACCACTGCTGCCATGATGACATATCCTCTTGACATGGTGCGAGCGAGGATGGCTGTAACGCCAAAGGAAATGTAAGCCAACTTTGAAGTTGTTATAAATTGTCATCTGGGCATAGTTGGGGAGTTTGTTAATAGCATCAGCAAAACAATCCAAGGGTAATGAAACATGGGTAGTTATACATACACTCACTTTGCCAGTACATTTGGTACACCTTGCTTGTACTGGGCTAGACCTCCTTTTGTCTTCAGAGCTGTGTAATTGTGTTTTAAATCAATTTCTTGAGTCATTATAGATTGTTATGTGTCACTATGTCACCTTAGACAAACATATATTCATCACTAAAGACCTGAAATGTTGTTCATTTGTTTTGAGAATAAACATAGTTGGTTGTGCAACCATAATGCAGAAGATATTACTACAGCATATTTTCACATCTTCACTTTATAGTCAGCTGGGGTATTGTGTGATCCTATTTAGCCTGTAATGGACTTTAACTGCACCCTCGCGCAGACTGAGTCAACTTCTATGATCTAAGATGTAAAGAGCAATTTTTTTTCTTTTCTTCTGAATTTCTCATCCATCTTTAACTAAAACACATTTATATTTTTAATATTTTTCTGTTTTAGGTACAGTAACATTCTGCATGTGTTTGTGCGGATCTCTCGAGAAGAGGGCATGAAAACACTGTATCGAGGCTTTACTCCAACCATACTGGGTGTTGCCCCCTATGCTGGCCTAAGCTTCTTTACCTATGAGACACTGAAGAAGTTGCATGCAGGTATTCAACAGCCACATGTTTATCTGTGTATTGATCTAGCCCTGTTCCTTTCCTTCTGTGCACAGCTGCTGTTCATGTACAGTACCTAAACCTCACACGTTTCTCTTCCATGCAGAGCACAGCGGCCGCCAGCAGCCCTACTCATACTGAACGCCTGGCTTTTGGAGCCTGTGCAGGTCTCATCGGCCAGTCTGCATCTTACCCTCTGGATGTAGTACGGCGGCGGATGCAGACTGCGGGTGTCACAGGTCACACGTACCGCACCATCCTGGGCACCATGAGGGAGATTGTGTCCGAGGAAGGGGTTATCCGCGGACTCTACAAAGGTCTCAGTATGAACTGGGTTAAAGGACCTATTGCAGTGGGGATTAGCTTCACCACCTTTGACCTCACTCAGATTCTCTTGAAGAAGCTTCATCAAATGGGTTATACTACTCCATAATAATGACAAAGAGAGTTGAAAATGGGGGTAGAGGGTTGAGTAGATGCCTGTAAGCCCACTCTGGTGAGACAGCAGAGGTAGCAAGAGTAAAAAAAGGGTATTGCTGGATAAAAGCAAAAAGCACAGTGGCTCAGGATGCGTGGGTAATAATAATTTATTCTCTCGCTTTGTTTGCGTTTAAGAGAGTAAGTTGGATAGTACGCCTTGTTGTCATGTACATCTAAGTGCAATATCATCAATACGTTTGTGTGTACACATGAATTGTAATGGTTCTACCCTCCTGAACCGGGCCTCTAAGTACATTTGTAATCCACAGAGTTAAAAGGTACACACACACACACACACACACACACACTGCAGTCTGCCAGCTGCCTTGTGTATCATTTTAAATCTTTTACTTTGCAGTGCAATGCTGGTTTCCACTCATTTGCCATGAGTTTTTAAAAAATGCATTCATTTAATAAGAGTAAGATATGCCCTTGTTGAGATTTGTTTTAAGGAAATTTATTTTAAGAAAATATACCAAAGGTTATGACCTGAGTTAGTGCAAATTATATGCCATAAATGGAGTTGTAGTATGTTTAAGTGTGAGTTCACAGCAGCTTTGTAACTGCTATCAAATGGTTTGATTTAGTTTGAGTTGAAACTATTAAAAGCTCACAGTCTAGTGTTTTTTCAGCAGCACTCCTGAAGATTGAATTCACAGTTTTATTAGTTGTTTAGTTGTGTTTTATGGCGGTGCCAACAAAAAAAGAATTACCAGTGCCCATAGTGTTTTTAGAGAGTTTTTGTCACATATTGATTGTTTTTCACTTTAATCCTGTCATAGGCTTTTTGAAAGATTCATATCTGAAGTATAAATACAGATACTACAGTTAGTCCAGCTAAACTATTGGGGCCTTTCCACTGCTGGAATCACTTCCCCTAGGAACTAGGAACCTTTGGGAGGCTGTTTTGGATGTTTTTTTTCTTTCTAATAAGCTCTGAAACATCAATGGAAAAGAGAGTATTGTAGAAACACAGACATGTAACAATATGAAGGAATCTTGTAGTTCTTTGGGAAAAAGTTCCTGGGACTACAACGTCTTAGTTTTGGTGGAAATATGCTTATTGGTTCTCAGCCCTAAGTAACGCACATCAAGTAGTTAGGTAATCCCCCAAATGTGAGATGTTATACACTGATATTTAGAAAGAACAGCTAAACATATACACAGCCCTCTTTGTGACGTTTACAATGTCTCATTGTTGCTGACACAGTCTGAGAGGTGTTGCTTTTACATATATCATTTATCTGTTTTTAAAAAGTAAAGTATATCAAGAGGCATTTTTATATCTTCACCCTCGTATGTGTCGCTGATGTTGGACACACATGAAGTACACACATTACACTAATGTGTCTTCCATTTGCTGCCAGTGTGACAGCTGTGCAGTCTGTCTCTTCGCTGCCATTCACAGCTGCTTTGTTTTTAAAAACGTGACTCGACACTAGTCTAGACTGTAACAGGTCACTGGAATGACTTTAAATCTCCTGGTTAGGGAGGAGGACTCGGTGTAGAGCTTTTAGCAGTATTTGCTAACTTGACTGGAAATATGCAAACATATACTGAAGAGATCATTTGAGTTCTGTTACAAAGATAATTTAGTTCTCAGTATTGTACTTTACCTCAGCACACAGTCATGTGTTTTTTCTAATCGTCACATATCAATGTGTGGCAGCAAATGGGACTTGGAGCTTGTTTGAATGATGCAGATTAACATTTTGACAGTACAGGGAGTGCAGAATTATTAGGCAAGTTGTATTTTGAGGAATAATTTTATTATTGAACAACAACCATGTTCTCAATGAACCCAAAAAACTCATTAATATCAAAGCTGAATGTTTTTGGAAGTAGTTTTTAGTTTGTTTTAGTTTTAGCTATTTTAGGGGATATCTGTGTGTGCAGGTGACTATTACTGTGCATAATTATTAGGCAACTTAACAAAAACAAATATATACCCATTTCAATTATTTATTTTACCAGTGAAACCAATATAACATCTCCACATTCACAAATATACATTTCTGACATTCAAAAACAAAACAAAAACAAATCAGCGACCAATATAGCCACCTTTCTTTGCAAGGACACTCAAAAGCCTGCCATCCATGGATTCTGTCAGTGTTTTGATCTGTTCACCATCAACATTGCGTGCAGCAGCAACCACAGCCTCCCAGACACTGTTCAGAGAGGTGTACTGTTTTCCTCCTTGTAAATCTCACATTTGATGATGGACCACAGGTTCTCAATGGGGTTCAGATCAGGTGAACAAGGAGGCCATGTCATTAGTTTTTCTTCTTTTATACCCTTTCTTGCCAGCCACGCCGTGGAGTACTTGGACGCCGCGTGTGATGGAGCATTGTCCTGCATGAAAATCATGTTTTTCTTGAAGGATGCAGACTTCTTCCTGTACCACTGCTTGAAGAAGGTGTCTTCCAGAAACTGGCAGTAGGACTGGGAGTTGAGCTTGACTCCATCCTCAACCCGAAAAGGCCCCACAAGCTCATCTTTGATGATACCAACCCAAACCAGTACTCCACCTCCACCTTGCTGGCGTCTGAGTCGGACTGGAGCTCTCTGCCCTTTACCAATCCAGCCACGGGCCCATCCATCTGGCCCATCAAGACTCACTCGTTTCATCAGTCCATAAAACCTTAGAAAAATCAGTCTTGAGATATTTCTTGGCCCAGTCTTGACGTTTGAGCTTGTGTGTCTTGTTCAGTGGTGGTCGTCTTTCAGCCTTTCTTACCTTGGCCATGTCTCTGAGTATTGCACACCTTGTGCTTTTGGGCACTCCAGTGATGTTGCAGCTCTGAAATATGGCCAAACTGGTGGCAAGTGGCATCTTGGCAGCTGCACGCTTGACTTTTCTCAGTTCATGGGCAGTTATTTTGCGCCTTGGTTTTTCCACACGCTTCTTGCGACCCTGTTGACTATTTTGAATGAAACGCTTGATTGTTCGATGATCACGCTTCAGAAGCTTTGCAATTTTAAGACTGCTGCATCCCTCTGCAAGATATCTCACTATTTTTGACTTTTCTGAGCCTGTCAAGTCCTCCTTTTGACCCATTTTGCCAAAGGAAAGGAAGTTGCCTAATAATTATGCACACCTGATATAGGGTGTTGATGTCATTAGACCACACCCCTTCTCATTACAGAGATGCACATCACCTAATATGCTTAATTGGTAGTGGGCTTTCGAGCCTATACAGCTTGGAGTAAGACAACATGCATGAAGAGGATGATGTGGACAAAATACTCATTTGCCTAATAATTCTGCACTCCCTGTATTGGTGCAGGATCATACCCCTGAGCAGTTTCTATACTTGGACCTTACATACCAAGGCAGAATGGAATGAGCTGGATGAGCTGATGAGTAGACCCAAGTGAAGCAGAGGGCAGGAGGTGTCATCTGTAACAGGAATAAGGAGCAAGGCTTGTGACTGAAACTCAGCAGTGAATCTGAAAGATTTCTATTTTTAAATATTTACAATTGTTTAATTGATGATTAAAAAATGGGAAGATTAATCACCAAAAGGAAAGAAAAACTAATCTGACTGATGACAGTGCCCAAAGTAATATTCTGATCTTAGACCAGCAGATAACCTCACCAAATAATAATTAACAACATAAGAAATACTAATAGTTTAGAAAATAGCTTTTGAGATTTGGAAAATGTTTCACTTTATTAAAATGCAATCACTTTTTTTTTTTTTAATTTTATTTTTTTAAATGTACTTGTTGGTTTATCCAGGGACCGATTCACTGCTAAAGCTGATAACTGTTCCATTGTTAGTGCCTACAAGACATCAGCGTACTCACGGTGATATAGTTATTATTCTTTTTGGATAGTTTTAAACATGTTTTTCCAAAATAAAAGTAATGAGCACAGCTGGGATTGAAACCACAAACTTCTTTTTAAATAAATAAACACATCAGAGGTGAAGTCTGAGTAAGTAAAGTAAGGTCCACATTTTTTTTTCTATTTTCCCATTTTGTACAGATTTGTAACGCACATAGTGATGTGATTACTGAATTTAGTACAGTAACTTGTTACATTACTGTGTTGCTGAAAAATGTAACGGACTGATAAATAGCTAAGCATAACAAATGTTAATGAAATCTGTTTATGTTTTTTATGTCTGAAAGAAAAAGAAAATATCAGCCTATATATCAAATTTTTAAATCAACAAATATCGGCATCGGTCTTAAAAATATGTGATACCCAGGTTTTATTCTGGGAGTTTTACAAAGGCTGCCCTGTTTGGTAAAATCCCTACACTCCTGTATCCTGCCTTCTCTGGAAATCATTTTCTCATTTTCTTTGTCTGCTCATGGAAAAGAATAAATGTAGCGTTCAGGTGATCTCCTGAACATAACACAATATTTTGACTTTGGTTGACCTCTGTAAATGAGGAAGATTTGTGACACACACCATCTCTAGTCCATATATCTGCTCCATCAGCTGTGGGCGGATGCACGTAAAGTATTTTAATATCAGTTGTCTTTACCCCTTGCCTTAGGTAGCAGGAGAAAAGCTTAGATCAACGACTATTTGGTCTGTAACTAGCACACACAAAAGTGTGCTTGGTTAAAAGAATACATTAAGTGAAACCTGAATGAAGGGTATTTCCTCACTCTAAGTGCCTAGCAAAGGATAGTAATGGTTTTACTACGACTGAGCTGCTTCTACTAACCCTTCTGAAGGTTTCTTCCATTTTCTAGCCTTGCTTCAGTCTTCATGTTCTCAGTAAGAAGAAGCAGATGCTCTGAAGTTTAGAAATTGTTAGTCCTCAGTGGCTGAATGTATTTCTTCAGGTTCATTTTGTATGTGAATTTTGTAAAGCTCAAACTGCCTTGGAGAGTAAATCACCATGAAAGGTGATTCTCAGTTCCCAGTTCATTCCAACACATTTAGGACTTATTTAAAGCCATGAAGGCAGAATTAAAAAAAGTAAAGTTACTGGTTTGGTTTTGCCCCTTCTCCAACACGCCATACTCTGATTTAAATTGGAATAACCGTGATTGTTGCATTGTTATGATCTTTTCTCTGATCTACCAGCAGATGAGTATAACACGAAGAACCTATGTGATTTCCATTCCCAGACAATCATTGAATGCCAAAAAGTTGTGTGTTTTTTTGTCTAACACAAAATGATCTTTTGATGGGAACGCAACAGGCGCTTAACAAGAAGAAATACTGACACACTACAACGACTTACTCTGGTGCGAGTGTTTTTTGTTTCCTCTTGTAAAATCAAATGTTAATTGTTTTAACCCGTACATGTGCAGACTTATAACTCTACTTTGTGTGACGCAGCCGATGATCTTGTGGTGTTTTTTGTTGTTTTTCCAGTTTGGGTGCAGCTGTGACTCAACAGCTGGTTGTTAAATTCTAGTGATTTGTGCCAACTGAATGTCAACATAGCTACTGATAACCACAACCTGTGTCTGTCCTGTAGTGACGATGATGATGCGTCTGTAATATCAGAGTCTACAATAAAACTGGATGTTGATAACACATTGATTTGTGATCATTAGTTTCCCACACTGATGTATTTTTGTGCTTTCAGTGTTGTTTGGATTGATATTAAAGAATTTTTTCCCCTCAAACTGAGTTTTCTTGAGTTTTTTAGGGGGATATTTAACATTTGCTGGTCAGCATGATGTTGGTGCAGAGTTATAAAAACCTGAAAAGTGAATTAAAAAGCTATACCTGCTGATGAAAAGCTAATTTTGGTCTCACACACGTGTGATGTGTAAACCTGATGAAAACAGACTAAAATTTAAACTATTTACATTTTCATAGATTGTAGTCTTCTTGGAAGATCCCATTTTGATAGCCAACCTAACCTGTTAAGCTACTTGCATATTTAAATTTCTTACGAAACCAATGAATCACTTGAATCATTTGTATAATGATAAACTGTATAAATATAATCTGACCTTCCTATTCTTGAGTGTAACCAGTGGTTTGTACTTGTTGTAAACCCTCTGTATTTACATTCATGATTCACGAAGGTGTCTCATGATTTTAGACTTGGATGTTGTTGTTTTTCCTTAACATTTGAAATAATTCTGTCATCATGCACTTTAGTTGTCTTCCCTGGTCTTTCGGGCTTTTTGATGTTGCTGAGCTGATGAGTGCATTTCTTCTTTTTTCAGCACAAACCAGATTAATGATTTGGTTGATCCTACATTTTTTACTGTCTCTCGGATAGATTTAAGTTTTTAACCTAATGATGACCTTCACTTGCACTGCCATCTCATTGGGCATTAGAGTTAGACTTAGTTATAGTTACAGTAAAAACATATACAAATTCAACACTAACATTTGTGTGTTTCTTTGTCAAGAAGAGGTGGCCCAAACGATCTGGAAGGCTGTTTTTGTCCAAGCTGTGGTTGTTGCACTTCAGCATCTAGCTAGCTATTGGTACAGAAGAAGAGCTAGCATAAGTGGGGTAACATTTTTAAGTTTCAGGTAATTTCAAATGCAACATTTCTAACAGCTCATCAAATATCAGATAACAAAACAGTTTCTGTGCAGTTTATCACGCTAGCTAAAGAGACGGCTCCTTTGTTTCACAGCGTGAACGAAGTAAGAAAGACTACTGGAGAGGAAGAAGAAAGATTATATTTAAAGGTAAGACTGCTCAGTTTCATTTGATAAACTGGAAATGTAAAACATCTAATGTTCTCATTCTTAAATCAGATATTGGAACTCCATATGATTTGATATAATTTTTTTTCTTATTGTGAAACGTCCTGTAAAACAAACTGGGTGTATTAACTATGTATTATTCAAATGCTGGCAGTTTAGAGCAGGATAAACAGGCTAGCTTGCCGTAGTGTGGTGAATTAACAGTATAGCACTGTGTGGGAGTGTTTTCTGTGGTGTTCATGGTCACAGTTAGGTTACATTAAGAACTTGAATTGAAGTTGATGATACTTAGATTCATTTACTGAATTCAGCCTTTTTATCAACTGTATACCGTCTAGTATGAAGATAGTATAAACAGTCAGTGTTAGGGAAAGATGGCTCGTGAAACATCTCCTTACATCTTGTTGAATTCGGTGGTGCAAAGCCACAAAGAGCAGTAAATCTCAGAGCTCAGCTGACCACAGCCTTTACTTAAAGAAAAACTACTGTCTGACTCCAGCTTGGCCGTTTGGTAACACTGGTGCACCGGATTCAAACATCCTGGTCTCCACACAGTCACTCATAAAAAATAGAGTCATAGTGGAACATATATCCTTGTTGTTTTAACATAAAGCTCATAAAACATTAAATTGTTGCAGCCAGGGGCAGCACAAAAGTAATCTCCTTAGACTGCTATTTAGTTTTATTGTCCTTGTTTAACACTGAGTTAGCTAATTAGTGACAAATCCAATAACTCAAAACTAATGTTAGTCTGTCCAAATATTTATGGATCTTCTCACGCCTGTTTATCGTGTAATGACATTTAACCACCACTCGAGGGCGCTGCTTCCCCATGAATAGTTGAGCGCCTTCTGCTGCAGGAATACACGTCGGTCAGCAGGTGGCGGTGCAGCCCGGCTCTTGGGGCTAAAGATAGCAGGTGTACTGGGTCAGATGGAGCTGCTGCTCCGCCCGAGGCCGCGCTGCCGCTTTGAACTTGACCGTGAAGGCAGCAACACATGAAAGAAGAAGAAAAAAAAGCAATACTGAGAACAGACCCAACAAATTGAAAAAAAGGGGGACAATTATTATAATCCTCATCATCTCTCAGAGTAGATTTAAAGGCACTGAAGTCTCTAGAAAGAAATGACCTATTTTATTTAAGGTTGATTTTTTGGGTGTTTGTGTTCCTGTGTATCTTTCTGAATTAGGTTAAAAAAGGGATTCTCTTCTTAAACCGGGCAGGAAGCTTGGTCCACACTCCTTTGTGCAAAGATTTTTGGGAAAGTGGGAGAAAAAAACACCAGAAGAAAAGAGCTATAGGGAAGATAGAGGACTAATTAGGCCGAGAGAGTGAAGGAGGGAGGGATGGATGGAGGCTGTCAGAGGATGTGGTTGCTATAGATACTTGGCATGATGCCGGATGGAGGCAGCGCCAATTTGCATTCATTCAGATGATGGCGGCTCCACAGTCTCTTTCTCTCTCTCTCTCTCATTGCCTCTTTCCCTGAAATAAAAGCACCAGAAGAACCATTTCTTTCACTGTCCTTTCCCCATCTCTAAACAGCGCAGTTTTTTTTTTAAAGTTTACTAAAAATTTAAGTAAAAAATTGAAATATAATATACCATTAAGCTCCTTGTGTTTGATTTAAAAAAATACACCTGCTTTTCTGGTTAGTAATATTAAAACGATGCTGTAGCAAGTATAGTGAACGTTTTTGTTTTTTAACCATGTCAGAGATATTTAGCTAAAAACTTCAAAACTTGATCTTTTTTCCCCCTTTTTGTTTAAATGCTTCAAAAAGCCAGTTTGTTTAAAATGCAAATATTTCAATCTTCCCGACCTACTGTACTCTGAGTCTGAGCACAGTTTGGTGTAGGCCTGATTTTGCTGAGCTAGAAGAAAAAAAATTCTACATTCACTGTTTGATTTAAAAAAGGCATAAACAGACCAGCCTTTTATGGCAAATAGCATGTGTGGGCCTACACAAAAATAATTTTTAAAAAGTAAAAACAAAAAGATTTAATATTTCTGTTTATTCTGCACTAAACCAGCAAATTGAGACGAATCAAATTAAAAAAACAAACAAAAAAACCTCCACATTTGTCAAAAAGTCAAAATAACGGTAGTGAAAATGTTGTTGTGTGAGTTTTCTCTATTGCGTATTTCTTTATGTAACAAGACACTCAAGGTAGTGTTGTTTTGTAAATAGCTATAAGTGCGCTAGACTTATGTTAATGAATGAAATAAATGTGAGAAAATAAACTGAATGTTAAAAATTCAGTTTCACCATCATTTTTGATCTTTATCAAAATATGTGACAGCTTCATGCCCAAATTAGATTTATTAGATATTTTAGGGAAATGTGTATTTAGAATGAAAACTAAGTAATAAAAAAAAAGCTGGAAATAGGAGGTTCAAATTAATGTTACTTTATTGACCACGCATTTATACACACACATATATATACATTAGACACAAACTCTTTATTGTAAAACTGGCACAAAAATAAAAGTGCGGTGTGATCGATCTGACTTTTTATTTAAAAAATTAGTTCAAATTCTTCTTTATACTCATGCCAAATGACCAGCGTCAAATACAGCAGTGGACAGCAAACAAAACACAAGGCTCTCAATAAACAATATATATTTAAAAGCTTTAAATACATTTCTTTATTCAACCACAGATGCTTGTTGGCAATAAAGTACATCTTAAGAGACAATGAAATAACACTTTTTTAGGTGTTTTTAAAATATCAAGGGGTTAACCCATATTACAACAAAACCTTTGTTTCTGAGGTTTTGTTGTACACCAGAAAAACAACAGAAGTGGATGAACAAGCCCGGCCTTTGAGCCAAACGCAAGCAGATTTTTCTCCTGCTCCGTCAATCTGCAAGAGGACAAAAAGACAGAGGAAATGAGAAATTAGAGATAAAAACTGGGTGTGGAATAAAACGACAGGGTTGAAGCAGATTTGGACTACATTAACAAAAAAAAGGGGCGGGGTATGACGAGGGGGAGACTCCCTCCTCATGACTACTAATATCTGTCTGTGTTCGAGTCTGCACTCCTTCACCTTTGACCTCCAACGTCTGGAGCGTCAAAAGGGCACAGAGTCAACAGGGAACTCTGCAATTATGCTAAACACACACACTTGCGTCTGGTTTTTGCACCGTCATGTCTGAACATAAAAAAACCAACAAGCAGAGGAACGAGAATTAATCTGAACATGTCCAAACTTTTAATCCTTACCATAAATTAAAATGGGAAACCCACCACCTTCGCAAAGTTAAATTTTTCAACAAAAACCTTCTGAAAACCAAAAATCCCTTAAGATTTGATAGATTTGAAATGCTAGTGTCTTGGTTCAGTACAGATTGATGGGGCAGCAGAAAAATCAAGGTGTGCGTGGGCTGTGAAGAGGAGGAAGAAGAGGCTAGTTATGACTGAAGCGATCAGAGCTAGACTGCAGTCCCTGGGTAGATTCAGGGCTTCAGACACTGGGCAATTGAGGGGGCCTTCCTGAGCCTGTAGGGCTCTCCAGGGCTCTTCTCCTGCCTACGCTGTCCCAACAACCAGATAATGTATGCAGAGGGGAGCCTACAGTCCTGACTCCAATAACCACACACACACGGACACACACACACAGAAGAATATAACTGCATTCCTGCCAAAGACATCAGAGCTGGAGCGACCAGAGAAAGCTATCAGGCTGACTTTTATTTGATTAAAATGCAACTCTGATCTTTTTTATAATTAGCAATTGGTAAAAATTGTGGAACGAAGGATGGGGGCTTCTGATTTGGGAGTGAACTGCTGAGGTAAAGGCCAGATGCGTAATGCATTACTGGAATCCTTAAAATGATTCAGCAACTTTATGCTAGGATCCAAAAATCTAAATATGAGGCATAGAAAGATGGACAGGCACAGGAAGTGATGGACTTTTTCTAGCTGAGAGGCACATTAAAGTAATATTTCTACTTGTCTTTGTTTCTCTTACCTCTCTCCTTTGTACAGTCTTGTAATCAACAAAAACTACAAAGGGTTTAATGTATTTGTGAGAAAATAGCTCTAGATCTTAGAAAATAATATTACATTGCATATGTTCATGGTATATTGCTAAGTCACACTGACTCTATCAGAAAAACCAATCCATTTAGGAAGTAATTGGGAATTGACCTCGTACCTTGAGAATAGGCTGTTGTTTAGGTCAATACGCGAGACACCTAACGATGTGTGATGAATGCGGCTGATTGCACAGAGGAAGAGTTTTAACTCTCGTGTCTTATGTTTATCAAAGTTTATTTTAATCAATCAGAGAATTTGGACGATACCACTGTGAAAACTTCAAAAGAAGAGCGTTTTCGAGTAGCAAGCGTGCAAACCTCATATCAGCAAAAGCATGTAACGCTGATTTATCGCGTTTGACAAAACGTTCAGCTCTGGCGTCACGAGAGCTTGCCTTTGAGAACATCTGAGGCTTAACTTGGTCAAAAACACTAAATGCCAGCTCTGACATTCAACTTCTCCAACCTCTCCTATGTGCAGGACACACTTTTCCCCAAATTCTTCCTGTTTTCCCAAGAACAAGGTCACCCTTTAAAGGATGTTCTCACGGAAAAGAGTTAAATCTTTTTCCACAGAGACAAAGTGAATGTGTGTGTGTGTGTGTGTGTGTGTGACAGAGTGGATAAAGTAAGAGAGGCATAAATAGAGAAAAAGCCTGAATTTGGATGAGGAGGGTGTATGTGTGGGTAGGTGTACAGTGGACTCTCTCCCTCTAGTTCCCTGCTTTCTATATTCAACCCCACCGTCCCCGACACACACACACACACCCTAATGCTGACATTGTGTCCGTCCAACAAAGACGTCCCTGCAGTCCCCTCATTATAAATACATGTCATTGGATCACAGCTCGTCTGAATCCCCGAGTCTGCTGCGCTCTAAGTGGCCGTGACTGAGCCCTGAATGGGTGGCCGAGCGACAGCTAACCCAATAGAGCCAGCGGTGTGAGTGAGTGTGCGAGTAGCCTCAGCCTATGGGAATGAAAGCATCGCAGCAGGACGAGGTCAGAGGTCAGGGGCTGTCTGTTATGTGTGAGGACGCGAATATACACACATGAACTTTTCAGAGTGTCGGGCATGCTGCTTATAATTAAGAATTGGTGGCAAAAAAAGGGGGACATGAATCTGTGACGAGGACAGTTTTGAGACGAATTCATGAAAAGTGCGTTAACGGTTAGCTGCTGCATGCATGCAGGAGGTTTGCTTTAAATCTAGGGCAATAAGTTTCCTGCTGCCTCAACAACAAAGCTGCGGAAATCTCGTCCTGGTTCACTTAGAAGCGGGGAACAAGGTGTGTGTGTTTGCACGCGTGCTTGCATGTGTGTGTGTGTGTTTGAAAAGGGCTCATCCTATCGCATTTTGCAGGGAAATGCAAAAGTGTCTCTATCCCTCTGGAACCACAAACCAGGACAAGTACAGTGTCGTACTCTCATTCCTCCTCCCTCTCTTCTATTTCTGAGTAAAAGCTTGCATTTCTCCCCAGGTATAACAAAGTTTCCCTCACTCTACTTTCACTTGCGTTTCGAACCACTAGAGATATGACCCTAAAGTCCACCAGAAATTAATATTTAAAGAGTAACTAATCACCAGCAGGTAAGCTGAACATGCACGCCAAGCCTTAATCATTGTTGCCTTGTTTCGCCGAGCCAATGAATGACGTGAGCCCAGAGGTTAGTGTTTCAAATTAAAATGTGTGCTTCTTCTCAGTTTTCTTTCTTTATGACACCTTTTCGAGTGTGAGCGTACATATGTGTGTATCACAGACAGTCTAATGCGCAGTTGGCTCATTAATGCATCATCGCAACAATGAAATGAAGAAGCAATGGCAGCTGCTCATGCTAATCATGTCTGACATCCCACCACCATCCAGCACGTTTGCCTATATATATATATATATATATGGATATACATGTCTCCTGGCTCTCACTAGGCGAGGACCCCGAATAGCTGCCTGCACACATTGCCGGATGGGGAAAAAAAGACGTGCAGTGCTAACTGTAGAGGGAAATCACTGCATTTCTGTGTTTCTAGAGTTTTATTCATGCTTTTTTACAAAGTGCATCACATTCGTCAGTGTGCTTGACCCAGCTGACAATAAAAAGCAGTGTGACAAGGTAAGCTACTCTAATTAGAATTCAATTTAGTCGGATACAGAGATATCGTATTTTAAGTTAGATTTTTGTGGCCGCTGTTAATATAGAGGACAATAAGGGAAAGGAAATATGGGGAAATAGTAGTGGGACTTTCCAACAGATTCCCATTACTGTCAATAAAAGTAATGAATAGATTTTAGCATAAAAATAAAAGAAGATAAAGGAATGATTAATGCAGGCATTAATATGTAAAACTTTAAATATTCTTGCCCCTTTTTTAAGGTAGAAGCTTCATGCAAAATCAGAAATATGTATATAAGTATTAAAAAATAGATAACACTAACTGATTCAAGTGAAAATGTGACAAATAAAACAGTCTGTATCCTGTACAGCATATGGCTCTTCACTGAATGTCCAGTTCTGTGAGAAGAGTAAAGAAAAATTGTGAAGCAGACAATAATGCGAGGGAGAACAAGAGAGTGGGGGACAAAGAGAGAGCGAGAGAGTCTAAAAGTGTCAATGCCAGGCTTCCTTTGGGCATGAGTGAGAAACTATGAGTGGTGTGTCAATGGATCAGAAAAGCACATGCAAACGCACACACACACACTCCCCACTGAGCCAGAGCCTCTGCCAGAGACAGGTCTATGGGTCTATTGAGGGGACTGGGAGGGAGCTGTCCCTTTCTGTAGAGCTAATGAAGCCTGGACCCCCAAACATAAAGGAATGGAGAGAGTTAGCATTGCGCTCCTACACCCATTCACTCACTTTCTTCCTTTACACATCTCCTGATGAGGTAATGCTGTCTCTCTTAAAGGGATACCATAAGTAATGCACCTTTAGTCGCACAACGAACGCATCACGCCGAGATATGAGCTTACACAGGACCAGGCTGAGAGGGTTTCACACAGTTAGTTCTTAATGAAGATGTACATTTTTATAAATTCACATCTACCTTCACCGGCCACTTTGCTAGGTGCACCTTGCTAGTAGAGAGTTGTCTTTTTCCTTCAGAACTGCCATCACTGGGTGGCATAGATTCAACAAGGTGCTGAAAATATTCCTGAGATAAGTTGATCTATTTTTACATGATAGCGTCAAACTATTAGATTGAGATCTGTTGACTGTGGAGGCCATCTGAGTGCAGTGAACTCATTATGTTCAAGATGATTTCGTTTAGTGACATGGTGTGTTATCCTGTCATGAAAAGATGGGAACACTGCGGTCATAAAGGAATGGACGTGGTCAGGAACAATACTCAGGTAGTCCATGATTTTTTTTAAATGATGCTCAGTTGGTATTAAGGGGTCTAAAGTGTGCCATGGAAGTATCCCCTACACTATCATATGATCCATGCTTTTATGTGGTTTACACCAAATTCTGACTCTACCATCCAAATGTCATGGCAAAAATAGAGAGACTCATCAGACAAGGTATGGAAGGTTGTAAAAAGTTATTAAGTTACTCTTGCCTTCCTATCAGCTCAAAGCAGTATGACATCTGGCATAAACAAGGCATTTTCACCCAGAGAACTGCAGCTCACTTGATATTTCTCTTTGTCAGACCATTCTCTGTAAACCCTAGAGAGGGCTGTGTGGGAAAATCCCAGTAGATCAACAGTTTCTGAAATACTCAGACCAGGCTGTCTGGCACCAACAAGCATCTCCCCCATTCTGATGTTCGGTTTAAACTTCTACAGCTTGTCTTGACTACATCTAAATTCCTAAATGGACCAAGTTGCCGCCATGTGATTGGCTGATTTGATTATTGTGTTAATGAGCAGCTGAACAGGCATACTTAATGATCTGTATATTGTTGCAGTTTTCATCATCAGCTGGTCACTGGTTTTTGGCAAGTGTTAATCTAACAACAGCAAATACAGTTTTTTTAGGGGACTAATCAGATCTGGATTAATACAAATTTTTAACATGGACATTGTAGATATTCGTTTAAATCAGAAAACATTTCACTGTTTTTTTTTTCCATAGTTTTGGACACTAATGAAGAAAAAAATTCCAGGATTTTCATGTACATGAAATACTTTATAGAACCATCAATTCAAAAGACAGGTCAGATGATGTGAACTAAATATTGCATTAAATCAACTGAATAAATATGTATTATAAGCAATAATTAAGGGCAGGATATAACATTTCTAAGATGTAAATATGTTGATTTAAGTGTCCTTAAAGCTGAAAATGTTGAAAGAAAAAAAGACTGTCGTGTAGAAGACCTTTACATTAACGCTGCACATGTAATAGCAACATTATTACCAGCATATCCTTTAGGTGAAAACTGCCCAGATAACTGTCATTTTTTGGGGTAATAACTAAAGATAACATTGACTTACTCTTTACATTTTTGTGCTACAGAGTATCGTCAGCCTTCCCCATTTTGTTAACAAAATAGTAACAAAATGGTGTAAACCTGGCATGTGAATAAACGGTCTAAACCGGAGGACTCTGGATTTCCTTCATCATGGAAATGCGGAGTCTTGGTACAAAGCTGCAGTCAGTCAGCAAGAAACAAAGACAGGCACCACACTGGAGAGCCTGAGACCAACATGTCACTCAGAGAAGAAATGTCCCAGAGAGCAGAGATGTGGAGAGAAAAGGCTTCCAGACAACACAATCACACTTTCAGCAGGGGAGGTCTGACTTTAGGCGGCCTGTCTATCTGCCTGTCTGCTACTCTGCTGTGACTACAAGATGATGAAGGAGCGCTTGTCCAAGTCTACGCCCAGTCCTCTCTGAACAACCACACTGAGCTAATAATAGACGGCAGTGCTTATCAAACAGTCTCAAAACTTCATTTGCATCTTGCAAGACCCAGACAACAACCAGAGAGGCCCTACACACACACACACACACACACACACACACACACACACACACACACACAGAGTCATGAACCAGACAACCCCTTCACTGGCCTTGACCCATGAACTCTAGGGTCCTCTTTCACCTGCTACGACAGCATTCATGCTCCCGAGGCTGTCTCGCTGGCAGCCGACTGTTCTGCATATCTGCTCACTAGATTCCCACGCTCCGAGCTCAGACCTCCTGCACGGAGGACAATCACACTTTAAACACGGCTGTATTCATACAGGTAATTATGGAGATCAGTATTGTATCTGTGTCTGACTGTCTGACATTTAGGGCCTCATGCACTGTCTTCACAGCTCAGTGCATACTATGGTGGGGGCGCGAGCTTTCCTTTTCCCTTCTTCCCTCTCAAATTGATCAATCTGACTGGCACACACACAAAAAAACCCTTTTGTTCAGCACAGCACGGCGATCATGTATATTTCTAATAAACGGCTGTATTCTTTCACCATGAAACTCAGTCCGCTATCTTGCAAAGCGCTGCTCTCGTGTCGCCATTCCCCTTCCCACTATCCTCTGCATCCCTCTGTTTTGCTTGTTCCCTCTTCTCCAGCACATCAAGGGTAAACTCATGACTCGCCTCGCCTTTCTTTCCTCTTCCTGACTCTTTGCCGTTTGTCATTGGCTGAAAGCAGCTCCACATTGGCTGGACAGAAACGGTGATGCAACGAACACGAGGCTCCTGTGTAGTAGGGGTGTTTACGTGTTTTTTGTGAGAAACGGGCTCTGAGCGCGCGTCCGCTGCTCTCCCACAAATAATGTGACCGCCGAACACGGACGGGCGCAACACTCTCTTCTCTCGTGTGATCATGCGAGGGAGACCTTCAAAAGACTGTGACTGAATTTGCCTCGCCGCGCAGCATATGGGCACCCTCGCCGTTCTATGCAAATGGCCGAAATGCAGACAAATCTGCACAAATGCAGACAAACTAAACTCCCCCCACCACCACCCTCCAATGTCTCATTAATGGTTTCTCCTAAAACCAGACGCCCCCCTCATCAAATAATAACCTCTCCACTTACACCCCCGCCCCAACTCCATCTTCCCCTCCTGTGCACACCCCCCAATCTCATCCCACAGTCTAGACCCCGCAACCCTCTCCCAAACCAGACACCCCAAAATCTCCCCCACCCCAACCAACCCCAACCCACCCCCACGCCTCCTCCCTCTCCTCTCCTCAGCTCCCACGACCAGCAGACAGACCCTATGATTTGCGTGACCGCCATTTTGCTGCCCACAGTAGACCTAACTGTACTGGCGCAGCAGCAGCTGCCTTGATGGGCAAATGCAAATGCGAGCGCCGCATTGTCGCTTGAATTAACGGCCCCACCACCACCACCCACCACCGAAAAACAAGACCTGCTCGATCAGATGCGACTACACAATGACGCAGTGCCGTAACTGTAATACAGAAAACGTGACATGTTCATTTACACAAAGCGGCTGCGAGGAGCTGCGCTGAATGCTATTATGCACGGTTACGGGATCAAACGCGTTCTGTATTTTTTTTTCCCGATTTTATAAAAAGGTGCATTTCCAAAGTCTCAAATAGGTGCAGCTGAGTCGTCTCCCGTTTTTCATGCGATACTTCAAAGCTACAATCCGCCAGTCTTCAGGCGGCAATTTTTGTGCTGCGGCCTATTTATATTTTTCATCTGCAGCTCTTTTCTAGCAAAATCAGTCACCCCATGATTTGTTCAGTGCCATGGTAACCAGACACCCATGTGCATGAAAATGAGACTATTATGGTCTGTGTGTCTGGAGTTTGTTGGGCCTATGGATCCCTACTTAATTAGAGTCTGTGTGCATGTCTGAGCCTCTCTGTTTGCTTAATGCTTTCATCTGTGCATTATGTATGTCTGTGTGTAAAAAAAAAAAAAAAAAAACTGCGAGTGTGCATGCGTGACAGAGCGCGATCTGATTAAACAAAGCCCCAGCTTAATCTTTTGTACAGTGTCACATTTGCATACGAGGGAATCACATGCAAGCAAGCGCACCATATGGCACAGTATGTCTAGACAGTTGATCTAGCATGCACCGAACACCTATCAAACACATTTCTGGGTGCGAATACTCGCACCTTGAAAGAAACTCCCCCCACCAAAACCCAAAAACAAACGGCATGGAGTACGCTTTAAAACATCACTTCACTCCTGCTCGCTCGTCGCCAACGCGCGCCTTCGTAGGATCAATTACCAGCTCATGCCGACGACGTGATGTTCGGAGGTTATGCAAATGCAATTAGCCTTGATTTGCATTCAACGACAACAGCTAACCGACGCACAGATGGCAGACAACGGGGATGCACTCGCCATTTTTTGGCAGAGGGAAAGACTGGCGGCCATTTTGTCTGAAGCTGTGCCCATCTGGATGGAAACAACCACGCTGCATTACTGTGACGACGACAGCAGTTTGGGAGATGTGGGTGCACACTGCTGCTGCTGCTCGCAGCTCAAACACTCAAGGCCAAACATATACAGTCCATTTACACACACACACACACACACACACACACACACACACACACACACACACACACACACACACAGCTCTGTGATGTAGATAAGAATTATACAGCGAGAGTAGAGATTGAAAGCACGAGTGGCATCTTATAATTAAAGAAACACCTCTTTTTTTCACAGCTGTAATCCTAAATCGGCCTCAAAGGATGCCGAGTTACCATCTCTCCCTGTCACAGGCTATTTTAGGCAATGTGTGATGTAATGACAGCGCATTCAGAGTAGTTCATAGAGTGGAAAATGTGAAGTGCTAAAGAGAGATACTTGCCATTTTACCATCTCCACTACAAGGTCTCTCTGCTCTATGATCTCCAGCCCTCTTTGCTGTTCAGTCAGTTTTTTTAAACAGTCTGAAATTGAATAATAGACATCATGGAGAAAAAAAAGAGAAGCTCATACTTCGTGTGCCAGTATTTCTGGTTTAAACAGACACGTGTCTACAGCTCACCATAGTAACAGCAAGCCAAGCGAGTGGTAGAGAAAATAAAGATCTGTCTCTTTGTCAAATGTAAAAACTAGTTGGGGGAATAAACAACGGGCGAGTCGAGGATGGAGAATGAGTCAAAAGTAGAGCTCCCGAACTGTGTGGTTTTTTTTTGTTTTTTTATCAGCCCGAGGCAGGAGGTTGGGGGGATATGTCAATCTTATGATGGAAAAAAAAGGCAAGAGAAAGGAGCATCCCTCTTGGCAGTCTTTCAACGTTCTGGGCATTGGGTATTATTTGGGGAGAAATCCCCTTCAGCAGAACCACACACACAGTCAGTGGAGATTGGGACTGAGGTCCAGTCCAAGGAGCCAGGGCTGCAGCTGAGAGAACCACACAGGACCTGTCTTTTGGAGGTCTGCAGGCCCGTAGGCCACACACTTAAAACACAGGAAACCCCACTCAGAGCTGTGAAGGTTTTCTGTTTCATATTGATTTCTCCTGCATGCCGGTAGCTCCAGAGGTGATCTGAGCCTTTGGGGACCTTCTCCATCCTTCCCGGCCCACTCACTAGCTCCCCGCCTGGGCTTCACTGGCTCTGCTGGACCCCTGGATGGAGGTACAAGCCACAGGAGGAGAGGAAGAAGACAAGAGCCCATGGCAATGATGATGAGCTGCGCCGGGTCTCTGAGTTCAGTCATCCAGCAGCCTTTATCCAGCCTTCCAACCACCCACCCTTGCTTCCATCTGAAAAAGGGAAAATAGAGAGTGTTTTTCAAAATCTCACCTTTGGCATTCAGCATCCCTCTGCTCAATGCAAATGCAAATGCAAACACTAACACTTTGATTAAAAATACGTGGGAAGAAAACGCCAACTTGCTCTTTTGTAACCCGCCCCAAGGCTCCCACTGCTGTACAGAAACAAATAAAAATTCTCAACATGCTGTATGAAACACAGAAGCATCAATTTCTGTTCGTTTTTCTAAAATGTTATGCACAAATATGTATTTTTCACGTTAAAATCATTTACATTTAACCTTAACCGTGAGGAATTATTAACAACAGTACCAAGATGCATGTAGAAATATTATAAAAGTATTCTGAAACCTGTTATTATGCTAATACGCTATAATCCTTTGTGCTTCTTTGTTCTTTTCTTTAAAAAATAAGAATTGCAGGAGCCTCCCCGAGTAACCTGCACACACTGGCCCTTGTTTCTATCAAACTTGGCTACAGAGAGACCCAGCTCGGTGTGTTCGCCTGGAAAACGATTAACACAGTTATAGCCAGTCATGGGATAGTTTGCTAGGGAATTTAAGTTTGCAGTAATGTGCGTGTTTTCATCATATAATGGAAGGAGCAACGGGAGTAGCCCAGCGAGCCGGAGGAAGATTCAGACACAATGCAGCCATTGAGAGAGTTCAGACATGGGTGTTAACTCGCCATTCCTTCACACACAATAGGGCCCCCCACTACAGCCAGCATAGGGCACAATGTTGGTTCAGGGCAGCCCTCCACCCAGTCACAAAGAAAAGAGCTGCATTATCAAGATGGGAGGAGAAGGAAGGGTGAGGGGGGTGCAGGAGGAGAGAGACAAACAGGAGATTGAGGGATATTTGTGTATGAGGAGGGAGGCAGAGAAGCAGAGAGGAGGCCCTGTGACCCATGGCTTTGGACTTGAGGAACAAAACAGCGAGACGTCACCAACGTCAGCATCAGACGTTCCATCTATTTTCCGCATGTTGTCGATTTTATTAGCGAGCACCATGAAAAAGCTATTTGCACATAAGAAGCTATTCGCGCATTTACAGTGGTGCAAAATATGATGTGGGAAAAGTAAAGACTACTAACAGATGGTTTATTCCGAATCCCATGAAACGACTTTCAAAGCATGAATTAAAGACACCACATTAGAAATATTTGTGCTAACTGATATTTTGCAGTGTGCAATTTACTAAGGATGACTGGTTCTGTAGTTCTTTGTAGGAGAATTAATGAGGACAAATAATAGCGTGATTCAGCCCCTGCTTCGGAGCGGTTAATATGTGGAACATATGTTCTTCTTGTTAGTTAATCCCTGTGAAGAAGAGCCTGGAAAGAAGCAGATCTGTCTTTGATCACACATATGTGGTTATGGGCTTTGTCTAGTACATTATTTAAATATAAATAATGCAATTTTTTTGGGTTCCTGTCAAAAATATGCTTGGGACATTTTCAAGAAATAGATGGAGCCATACTGAAGCCAGTACCAAGCTAGGATAGCAAGCTGTATTTTGGGGATTTGCAGACTATTATATTATATTATATTATATTATATTATATTATATTATATTATATTATATTATATTATATTATATTATATACTTGGTGGATCCATATTAACGTACCACAAAACTAAAGCAACTCCTAAAAGTTCTTTAATGGTTTCCCTATTATGGGGTTCTCTTATTCATATTTTTATTTTCTTTCCTTTTTTTAACATCTATTGGACAATAAAGTAGAGAATAAACAGGAAAGTAGGAGAGAGAGCAAGAGGGTTGACAAGCAGGAAAGTGTTCAGAGTGGAACCGAACCCAGACCTCTGCAGCCTTTTGGCATACGTGTTCAACCAAAGCCATTGAGGTGCCTCATTATTCAAGTTTTGCTCTGGTGATACATACTGACCCAGCAAACAGTTTGTGGACTCATTTATTTTTTTAAATAAAACACATTACTGAGTAAAATTTACACTTCACTTTACATTTAACATATAACTGCAATGCTGTTTTTGACTGGTGACCTTATTTCCATATTTCTTCCACCGTGTCCCTGTCAGGCTCTTCATACAAATTTTAAGAACTGGTAATAAAAGCAGCATCATTTTTGATGCAGGTGCATTTTAACTGCATCCAACTCCCCCCCCCTTTTTTTTTCATTGGATCTGAGAGACCAAATTGTTTGCCTGCTTTCGTTTGTTCCAGTGAAACTCAGAGTTGAATTTGATGTACAGTACGTGCATGAAATGAAGGACATGGGAATTTATCTGCACTTTAATGGCATCATATTTGCAGCAGAGAGCAGGAATCACATCATCTCCAACGACTTCAGCATTTTTGAAACATCTTTAGCGGTCATCCAAAGACTGTATAACAAGCATTTGCTTGTTCTGAGTTGCTTGTTATACACTCTGCACGGTTGTAAGAGAGCACTGTTTTGGGAGTGAAGCTGACAGCGTTAACAAGCCGTTGGTAATGTAGGTGTAAAAGCTTTTATTCTACCTTCCTTTTTCCAGACAGGTAAAAATCTCCTCTGGCAAAACAAAGGGGCGGCTTCTGCTTAAAATGTATAAAGGAAGCTATCAGTTTGACAGTGTTTAAGGCCAGCAGGCTGTATAGGTGGTGACGAGGTGGTGGGGCTGGGGGTGCAGGAGCAGTTGGAAAATGTTTATGGAGATCCTGTGTCTCTCTGGGAGCCTAATAGGATCCCATGGCTGGAGTGAGAGCTCATTGTGCCAGTGTAAAGGATTACACTGCTAAACTGGTAAAACAGGGGAAAAAGCCCAAACACTCTCTACCTCCTATGGAGAGGCAACGAACCATCCAACAATGAGAGGGGAGAGTATACTGGGAGCTGACTCATTTCATCAACAGAGAAAGCGACCCAAGGAAAGAGAAGTATCGGAGGAACTGTGACAGAGGGGGGAAAAAAGACCGGGCAGTTCATTTAGCTGTATGTACAGAAACAAAAATGACTGCAAATGGAGGGAGGGATGACAAAAAAAAAACAGAAAGGAAGGGGCAGGGGGCTGCTTGGATGACAGTTTCAGTATTCGAGGGTAAAATGGGCAAATGATGTCTGTCTTGCTTGTCTGTCTGCATCCTGAGTGACAGTTTACAATCTCTGAGGCAGCAGGCAGGCCCAGCAGGTCGGCTCTTTGGCTCCATACAATCCCTCATTTCCTAACCTATTTTTTCCTCTCTCTGCCGTCTACCCTCCACCTTCAGCTCTCGTCTGTTTCCAGCCATTTCTAATCTCCCCCGCTCTGCCACCACAGCCACTACCTTCGCTCATATATA